>NC_084603.1:24096675-24214175 GCF_033807715.1 Cololabis saira
TAGCCCTTAGGGGACCAGTTATTATTATCTTATTGAATGTATAAAACCAACTAATTGGTGGTCTAATCAAGATCCCTCCTCATTGTTTGCGTAGCAGCCTCTTGTGGTACCTTGTTTTCTGAGTGGTCGTTTGTGAATGCCCTCAAGTTTGTTTTGTCAGATGCTTCCATGTAGAGTGCAGCTTGTCTAAGGAAAGTCTCAGGGACGTGCTCCACAAAAGCACCACACCGTTAGTCATCCACACTATGCTGGTAACCAAAGCAACAGCCGTCAAGGCGTGTGGGAATGGGCTCCAGGTCTGGTACTGTCATGGTACTGTGAGTCTCAACTAATTTGAGGAAGAGTTGCCACTGCTGCCTCTGCTTTGTTGCCTTTACTTTTCTTTGCTTTTTGCTTATTAGTTCATTTTATTTCCGTTGACTTGGGCCCTATCTCTTAATGTTAAGGTGTGGGTGGTATCGGCTGCCCCAGCTGGTGATTACCACTGATATTCATATTGAGTACTATTCATTTCTTGGTCAGCTGTAATTAAGCCCCTTTTTGCTTCTGCTTCTCGTATTTTTAGTGGTCACCATTTGTTTGCAGTGTTTGTGTATACGTGCATTTGCTTGTGTGTGTCTGTGTGAGTAGTGAGGAGTGTGGGTGGTATGTCAGTCTCACTGTAATGCCGCTGAGTTCTGTTGTTAATAAAGTCTTGAATCTGCTGATGTCACTTTGTAACTGACTTCAAATGAAAATACTGGCTCATCAGTTCAGAAAGGTCCCACTTTTTGGGATTACAGGCCGTTTTTGTTCTGCTTGGGTTTTGGTTCTTTGTATGTACAATACATGCCATATATGAGAGGAGGTTGCAGGTGGCTGAAGTAGCTGAAAAGAGAAGAAAACTTCTGGAGTCAACTGAACGCTAACGTGGGGTTTTCTTTTGGGCTTGCTTTTGTCGTGGGCAGTGATGTTTTTCTGTCCTCCAATCAACGGATTGTATTGTGTGATGCCAGTAGCCTCCTAACCATACCATACCATTTTCCTATGGACGTCCAACTGAAGGGGGCCATTTTATAATGGAAACGCACAAAGTAGCGTACCCGACCGTACCGGCCCGGACCGAACTGCTCAGTGGAAACAGGGCTGAACATTCACATTACTTTAATTCAGCTTATTTTAATGATATTGATAATGTACTCAACCACTTGATTGAAGTCTGACCATCTTAGTTTTAGTGTAGCCTAGCTCCATCAAGATTACCAACTCATATGTGTAGCTTTATCACTGTGAAAAGGTTATTTAATTCACACAGAAATAAAGTTACACATCTTGTTTTTGTTTTTTCAAGTCAAGCAGATACAAAACTGTTTCGTAGTTGTCCATTGGCTTGGAGCTGTCAGTGGTCGACATTTCCCCCAGTTTCTGTTTTGCCCCGCCTGTCTTCCATCTGCCCTGATTGTTCACACCTGTGTCTCGTTACCCCCTTGTATCTGGTCTTGTTTTGTCCCTTGCTCCTCGTCGTTCCGTACTGTTTGCTCCCTCCATGTTGTCCCATAGTTTTTCGATCCCTGTTTCTGTGTTTCTTGATCCTGCTAAGCAACGCTTTGGTTTTTGGTTTCTGTAAAATAAACCCTGTTTTTGGAACACCTGCCTCTCGCTCTCCTGCATCTGGGTCCTCATCTAACCACCCCGTGACAGAACGGAACGACCATTATGGACCCAGCAGGAGAAAGTTTTGCCTTCTGGGCTTACGTGTACCGGGAGGCAGAACTCTCTATTCCTGGTTGGCGGCACCCTGAGGAGGAGGAATCTCCCTTCCGGGGAACATGCGTGGCTCAGGGTGGGCCCAGGAGCATTCAGGCTCTGGAACGACGCCGACGACGGCGTCGGCGCCAGCCCCAGCTAGCCACTGTCCCGGCGGTGGTCCTGGGCGCATCGTTGGCGGTGGTCCCGGACGCATCAGCCCCTGCTCCGGTGATGGTCCCGGACCCCCCGCAGCCAGCGCCACGGACCCGGGTTCCCCCTCAGCCGGCTCCTTGTATCCTGAGTTCCCCGCCAAGTCAAAGTTCCCCGCCAAGTCAAAGTTCCCCGCCAAGTCAAAGTTCCCCGCCAAGTCAGAGTTCAAGCCCCTCGCCAAGTCAAGGTTCAAGCCCCGAGCCCAGTCAAGGTTCAAGCCCCACGCCAAGTCAAGGTTCAAGCCCCATGCCAAGTCGTCCAAGCCCCACGCCAAGTTGTCCAAGCCCCACGCCAAGTTGTCCAAGCCCCACGCCAAGTCGTCCAAGCCCCACGCCAAGTCGTCCAAGCCCCACGCCAAGGCCCAAGCCTCGAGGACAACCCCCCGAGCTGTCTCGCCGGTCTGCCCGGTCCCGAGGACGGCCCCCAGCCCCTTCGGCCGTGTGTTGGCCTGGGTCCTCATCCAACCACTCCGTGACAGGAGCAAGCTAAAATCAAAAAAAGGTATGTGTTACTGATGGCAGGAAAAGAAAATAGTACATAAATGTACATAGTATATTTGATGTACAAAATATACATTTTCAAAATCTATATGTTGATGAAAAAATCTGATTTTGTCATTTAGTACATTATATTTCAAATTCCAGCCACAACAAAAATGGTTTTATAATACAGTAAAGATTTTGTTGTTTGTTTAATGACTCAAGACAGCAGAATGAGGTCATATATGCAGTGTGGCACATGGGCACATTATTTTGCTTTTCATGTGGAAATCAATTAGATATTCAACATTTATGGCATTCTAAAATGTGGGAACAAAATGTAAAGTGTACAGTATAAAAAACATGATCTCATTATCAGAGGTAGTGGTTGCAAAGCAGCCCAGCGGTGTTTCTCACCGACTGACAGTTTGACTCTGCTCTTCCGCCTGCCCAAACCTTTTATCTTTAATTGTGCTCACATTAGACTTCCAATCTGACCGATTTTGCCCTTAGCGATAGCTCAATCTGGTTAATTGGTTTCCGTATTTTTTTAAATTGTAAGGTATTGATTATTCGAGGTCATCTTTGTTTCACAAATAAGAGACTCTGCTTTGTTTTTGTTTGTAAATGTGTAAAGCGCTCACCCTTTCAGACTTATGGAGAGAAAACAGTAGTTTTACTCATTAGCCCGCAAACCAGCTGGATCATGAATTGCTACCACACACACACACTCGCTCACACAGAGCAGCATAATGCACACGTACAAGTGAGTGAGTAACACAAACTTACACCCTTGGTACCATCCCTAGATGTGCTTAGAGCAATCGTTTAGTTTAATTAAACCATCCAGTGCTTAGCCAAACCTGGATGAGAAGAGCTGCGCTTTTAGCTTACATTTATTTCAGGCCTGTGGATGTTATAGGGAGACCAATAGCAAATAAAGAGAGAATCAATGGGCCTTCATTAAAAGCAGCATGCGGTCTTTTGCCAGGACACAGCTTAATTACAGTTTCACTGACGTTTGCTTTAATTGTGGGAAATAAAGGGAGTAAAGTGGAGTGAATGCAGGGTATTAGCATATCTATCACTGGGAGAGGCATGCCTGCGGCTGTACACCTCACCTCTAACCCCTCACATACACACTGCATTTTGACAGCTTGACTTTGTCTCTCTGAAATGCATATTTATTTTGGGCCACTGTTTCATGGTTACAGAGGTGTTTCAGGAAACAGTGGCAGAAACAAGGCATATGACAGATATTTACGTCAGTCAACTCTAAAGTATGATTACATGGCGCAGTCTCAGTCTGGGAGAGGCCTGTTTGATCTTGACAAATAGTTAAATAAGCTAACATTTAAGGGTAACCATACTAAACAGTATCTGTAAATAATAAATAAATAATAAAGGATTTAAAAAAAGACATTATTACAGTAAAAGCTCCTCATCTCTGGCTGTCCCCCTGAAACAATTTCAAGCCAAATTGGTGGTGTTGGCATGCTAGATCTTGTTCTGCGAGTTGTCCCATTTTTCATAAGCCATTTTCACTTATTGGTCAGATGACACAATTGTGATTTACTCTTCATTCTGCCTCCACTCTCCAACTGTGCATTCGCAGTGATCCCACGAAGGCACACAAAGACCAGTGGGTGCTTTGACAAAGCAGTGTGCTGATGTAGACTCGTACCCAGGTCATAGTAACTCTCAAAGGCTTGATTAAAAACAACTGGACTTTTTACATCTTTAGCTTGCTTTAGCTTTGGCTTGCTACTGACAAACCGTTGTCTTTCACCATCCCTGTAATAGACTGATTGGGTCCACTATGTGAAGTTTACAGCCATCCTCACAGCCTAGTTATGCCTTTACGCATCATCAATTCACATAGAACTCAACTATCCAAAGGTTGTCCAGGATGAAAAGGTGGACCAGGGCCATGAGGAAATGGTATGCCATTCTACCTCCATGAACTTCATGTAGCACTGTGGTCCGAAATAAAGATGCTATAGTGGTGGAAGAAATCTGTGTAAATGGGGCTTTAGACACATATCTACATGTTAAGGGATTACAAGTACATGCTGAAATACAAGAAATAAATAGAAAACACCTTAGCTTTTATCATCATTTTGCAATTTTCATTTTATTTTTATAACTGCAGCCAAAACAGGGCACCATTTTCTACAATTTTATTCAAAACTGTCTCATTGTCAGTGAGCAAGAAGATTTCTTTCCTCGTCTTCATCAAAATGAAGTTTAACTGACCCAGTTCACTTCATTTTTAAACTAATAATAATACGCAACAGCTGCATGCAGTGTGAAATGAATGAATAAGACTGAATGAATTAGACTTATCGAGAGTAACATATCAAACCTGCCTTGTGCTTTGATTCAAGCACTGTGATAAACTGGGATAACTTACATTCATATATATTGTTTAAATCATTCTCTTTTGAATCAGAGTCTTTATGAATGATTTTGGGATCATCATCGCTCCTAGCAGGAGATCAACTTATTTGCTGTATAAAGGCTACAAAAGCATTTAATCGGGCATTTATTTTAGTGTGCCCACAGCTCATGGTTTTTTGTATGTAGATTTTTTTGCTTATGTTTAATTTTTCATCTTTAAATTATATTTGAAGAACATTGTGTGTATTGTGGTTTGACACTGCCGGCAAAACACAGACATTGTGTCACTTTTATTGTAACTACCAGGCTGTTTATCATCTCTGACCTCACATAACCTTTTTCCCTTTTGAAAAATATTTAGTTTCACACATCAAGCTGTAACCCTCTGAGACTTTTTTTTTTTTATTTTTTTTTTTATTAGTATTAATATTTGTGGCAGAGTGGAGGAGCTGCAGCCACTCAGGCTGACGGGACACAGCTGTGGCCCGTCAGTCTCTCCACCCTGCCAGCCTTGTTAAGGAGGACTGGGAGACTGCAGCTGGGTCAGACTGAAGCTGAAGCCTGGTATGCTGAGGTGCTTGTGCACGTGTGGTGGTGATCTGGATCTTCTGCTATAATAAAAAGGGTCTGCACGAAACTCTGTGTCTCTCCATCCTGTCGGTCGGGCCCCCGTAGCACTAGCCTTGCTACACTGGCGCCCAACGTGGGGCCCGATGGGATGGGGAAGGGGGGCACGGAGTGGGCCCTGGAGGTGCTCGCCCAGGCCATGGCGGACCTGACAGCCGTGTTCTGCGACCAGGGCGAGCGGCAGCTCGCCGCGATGGAGGCGCTCGTGGCCGTGGGGCGACCCACCCCTGCACCACGCCGGAGGGTCGCTGGAGCAGCGCAGGAGGGGCTGGAGGCGCCACAGCTGAGAGGCCGGGAGGCAGAAGCTGCGGGCCGCCAAGCGACGGCTCCCGAGGAGGTGGGACCCGCGGAGCTGCCCACCCCTGCTCCACGCCTGAGGTTCACCGCGGCAGTGCTGGCGGCGCTGCAGCCAACCGGCCGTGAGGCAGTGGCTGCAGGTCGCCAGGCGACGGCTCCTGGGACGGAGCCGGAGGCGGCTGCGGAGGTGGAGTCAGAGGTGGAGTCAGAGGCGGAGTTGGCTGTGGAGGCGGAGTCTGAGTCGGCTGCAGAGGTGGAGGCGAACCAGCGGGGCGCCGTGACGGAGAAGGCAGTCCTGGACACACCAGCTCCAGACCAGGGCTGCGCCGTGGAAGAGGCGGTCCTGGAGGCGGACCAGCGGCCGGCACAGGTCCGCGTCACGGAGGAGGGGGTGGTCCTGGACGTACTGTCTGACCCGAGGCCACCATGGGCCCGGTCCCGAGAGCGGCTTTCTCGGCGGTCGGCCCGTCGCCGAGGACGGCCGCCCGACCGTTCCCGCTGGTCGGCCCGTCGCCGAGGGCGACCTCCCGACGGGGCTCGGCGGCCGTCTGAACCAGGAAGGCCCGGGGGCGCAGACGGCTTCCTCTCCCGCTCCGATGGGGGCGGGGGGGGAGTAGGCTCGGCCGGACGGACCCCGACTCGAGTTTGGCGTTGGGGGTGTGTGGCAGAGTGGAGGAGCTGCAGCCACTCAGGCTGACGGGACACAGCTGTGGCCCGTCAGTCTCTCCACCCTGCCAGCCTTGTTAAGGAGGACTGGGAGACTGCAGCTGGGTCAGACTGAAGCTGAAGCCTGGTATGCTGAGGTGCTTGTGCACGTGTGGTGGTGATCTGGATCTTCTGCTATAATAAAAAGGGTCTGCACGAAACTCTGTGTCTCTCCATCCTGTCGGTCGGGCCCCCGTAGCACTAACCTTGCTACAATATTTATTATCCCAATCTTTCCAGAACCCAGTATCATACAGTCAATGTTCTTCTTTTTAGAACACTATTTGTCATTATTTGAAATAATAATCCGAACAGTAATAAATATCTTGAAGTTGGATTGAAGCCCTTGACCGTATAAGAGGGGGGAACTGCTTCAAGGTACCACTTATCTGCTGTTGTTTGTTTGTTTGTTTTTGTAATCAATGGGGAGAAATCAATGTAGATGCGTCAGTCAGATGAACTGGTGAATCAGTCAGATGGATTTCTCTTTCCCAAGCTTCCAGACTTTTTATTTGTTTATTTATTTGCGAATAAATTAGTTAAACAGTGCTTGGAAATATTGTAATGATATTTTATTGTGATAGCATCCTTATGCTCTAAAAAGCAATTGTATGGCAGCATCCCAAGATTGATGTTGAATTTGGGCAACGTAAAAAGTAAAATGGAATTTTCACACTTATGGTTTTATAGAGAGCAGAAATTGGACTTGAGGGTTTACACGCACTAGTTCTGAACTGTTGTGCATATGGAGTACTGAATCTGATCTTATTCTATCAGTTTTCTCTACGTGGCTGTTTACGTTACATATTTTTCTTCAGCTCAGCTGCACTTTTTATGGCATGCATTGTAAAGCAACAAGCAACAGCATCGGATCATTCAAACTTTGATAGCTTTTAGATTAATCACATTTTCGGATAGACCCACATCTGTAATGGAGAGTAATAACATGAATATGATATTTTCTATTACCATGAATTTGAATAGTACGTCAAGTGAGGTATTATGCTCAGAAACAGTGTCCCATTTTGCACTAACATTTCATATTAGCATAACAATCACATTATGGCTTTCTAAAAGTTATTGGGAGTTACCCTGCAAATAGAGGGCCATGGATCAATCTGCTGCTCCGTCTATGTGCACGATGATAAACCCCACATTGTCCCTGTTGCCCCAGCAAATAATGAATAAGAAGAATTGTGTCAGGAAGGACATCGAAAATTAAAAGTATGCCATGTCAACATTCAAAACAGGATGATCTGCAAACCGTGGAATGTCTCTATAAAGCAGTTGAAATGAATACTCAGCTGTGTATTCTGAACTGATAATGTGATTGCTTCAATTCAGAATTGTGCCACGTTGACAGTGACACATACTGCAGATGTTTCGAGGCCAAACTTAGTCAGATTGTTATCAAAGATTTCTACGGAAAAATAGCAAAGTGCTCATTCAGACATGATGCTGACGCATTCAAATTTAGTCAGGTTAATGCAAACCAGTGTACGCTTGGAAAGGGCTTTAAGTGATAAGAGTGTGGGATTACTGCATGTCTATATTGAGGAAGAAATAACAGAGTAAAAGGTTTATAGGGTTTCTCCCAAAAACATTCAACCTTTAACTATGTATATCAAAATGCTGACCAAACATACAAACATGTCTGGCAGCCCATTTATCAGATATGTCCTCCTATACAAAATAGTGACATTTCATACTTTATTTTCTATATAAAAGAAAAAGCACCCTTAAAAAAATTGTTGGACAATTTTGAATGAACATCAGTTGCTTTTTCCATTTCAGTCCCTGGTACTGTCTGATGCATTACCATAATGATTCAAATTTAGGGGGTAGCTAACTTGACCAAGTAAATGCTACAGCAAACTACTCATCCAATATGCAGTTTGCTCAGTGAATGGATAAAGACATGTGAGTACAACATTCTGTTCCTGCTACGTAAATAACCATAGTTGAAAATATCATATTTTCAAAAGGCACATCATAAAGCACTGACCGTCCTCCCACCCCGTCAGAAAAATTGAGGATATAGAAAATATCCATTGTAATAGATAGATAAAAAGGGTTCAAGCATACCCTATATTTAAAAAAAAGGAATTTTCCCTGTATGATATCAACTTTTGAGCAGTAATTTTGAAGCATAGCCAGTAATACCACAGAAACAGCACAAAAAGCTCTCTAAGCTTTTAAGTCAGAGCTGACATGTGAAAAAATGGTAAGTGATGACAAATTGTCCTTAACTTAACTAAATTTGTTAACTGCTGTCACTCAGAAGGCGGCGTTATATAATTTTATCTGATGAGGTACATAAACATTCGTTCCTTGCAAAGTCGCCCTGCTTGTGAAATCTAACTATGAAGACTAAAACTATTTTTTCGCGCCAGTTTACAAATATGTTTTGTTTCCAAAGAAAGTTGGACATTTTAAAGTAGCACAAAGGGCCCTTTTGTAATTTTTAGCTCCGTCAGTCCCGCTATTATGTTCAATGTTAAGCCGTTTTCACAATACTGTCCATGAATTAGACTTGTCTCGTGTCTTGCTCAGTCACTGTCTCATTTTCTCTTCCATCATTACTTCGTCGGGTCTCTTAATCTCCTCTGCCACAATGTCCACTATATGCTCTGTGAGCTAGTTCCGTCACATGAATGAACTGAAACTGATATTTTAACAAAATAAAACTCCTTTGTGATGCTTTTAATAGAGACTAAAAGCCTGGCATTTTCTCATACAACCGTCCAAATCTGTGCATCAAAGCTTGTCTAAGCTTTTTTTTTAATTATTATTATCTTTTCTGCAGATTTCGAAATAAAAAAATCCATAGACATCAGTAAATATTCAGAAATAAAACTTAATATTCAAATTTTGAAAAACAAAAAAGAGAACGATAGGATTTGAGTTTTCACTGTATACACCCGTACTGCTAAGTTTTTTTCTTTACTTGTGCTGATGATGGAGGATGTCTGGCATATTTTAATGTGTCATGTGTTAATACTGCAAGCTACTGCATAAGACATTGAAATCAGGGTTTTATCAATACATGTATTAAAAATGACTTCATGAGGATGTCATCTGGACGTGGATGTGATCTCCCTTGATCTGAACTCTATCTCTGACAATGACTGATAGCCGGCCAGGATCAAGCCCTCCTCAGCAGTGCGTCGGTGACAGGTGAGCGGAGACAGTTTGAATCCCATTCTCTCCCCCAGCAGTTAATAACAGTTTGAAAAAGGTTTTAGGGTTAATAACACAATCATTACCTAGATGAGGATGGGAGACAGCTGTAAGCATGTACGCAGGTGGACGGCCATCATTAGTCCTTGTCAAAGTAGCTGAATACATGATCTAAGAGAGTACTTCAAATTTCAGTCATGAATGAATAACAGCGGAGAAAGGCCCTGCTTGTTTTGAGAGCATCTTCATCACACAAGGGCTGAGTCTTTGTTCCAATCTGTACAAAGTCAAACATTGTGCTGGTTTTGTGCCGTTTCATTTATCGGGGACATTTTGGGTAAAATTGTTTGGTTGAAACTGTACATGTTATGTTCCTTTACATGACAATAGACATGACCGAGCAAGCACACTGCAAGGTCCTTCATTATTGAAAAGATTGATCTGTAATTTGTAGTGTTCCCATCTGTCCTGGTTACGCAAAATTATGGCTAAACCAGTTAGTAAACACTTTGCCCCATTGTCTGTGGTTTTGATAATCACCCATAATAGCATCCAGCATCAGTATGGTCTTTAAACCTGATTTAGGAGTTAATGGAATAAGAGGGAGAGGCAGTCAGTATATGCACTGGGCCTAATGTCATTAGAAATGTTTGCGGAGGCTAAATTAAATCAGTCGTAAATTGTGCTCTCAAATAAGCCAGAAAAACTCTGCCTTGTCGAGGAGAGGAGGGGGCGGCGGGGATTCATATTTTAACCTTGTGTAGAAAATGCACTTAAACAGATTAAAATAAAATAGGGACCGCGTGGATGGATGGGAATGGTAATTGCTGGTGCTTTAATGGTTTCCTGTTAGCCAAGTCGGGCTGAAGGCAGAGCTATTTTAAAGTTGGAAACGGTGATTGAGGTCGTAACTTTGCAAATCTGGTGATTAAGCCAAAGGCTGCATGTCACCAAACAGCATGTTACACATCTAATGGGGCTTTTGCTGAAAACAGATGTTTGTGGAGGTTTTTTTTTTTTCTTTTTCGTTGTTGTTGTGCTGCAGAGCAGGTGTGAGATGGAGTGGATGGCTTTTGACCAAACTCTGCCGTAGAATATGCAGCCTGCCAAAACCTAAAGCTCTGCGTGCGTGTTCTTCGGTGCAAATACGTATAAAGCCCACCCATGTGTGTGCCTCATTCATTTTCCTTAATGCTGTCAGTGCAGGCATAATGATTGTCTGGTTGCATCAGGTAGCTCATCACACAATGCAACCCAGACGGTAATGATAGCCATAAATACTCTGGGAATTCCCAAACGTGGATTCAATTAAGACACTGTATTTCCCAAAATCTGCCAAAAGGCTGGAAAAAGCACTATCCATAACATGCAGTCTAATACAGTTATGTTTCATACATGGTAACTTGACAATGATAAAGCTTTATGGGTAAATGATCCACATTTCTGGTAACTGCTGTGTGGTGTGTCTCACTTTTGTTTAACATCCATTTACCTATTAATTTACAACCTGATGCATTTATTTTACTGTAACTCCACATACCCCAGGCATCGTAAAACAGAGACTGAAATATGCAGAAACATGTTTCCTTCCTTGAGCCGAGTACTTCTCAGGCCGGGTCTGTCTGGCTTTACCTTTCTATTCGGGGTTCACTTGTAACTCTGCACTGTTGGCTCCGGGTAAAACTGCGTGCTCATGTTCAGCCATTGTGTAAATTAACAAGAAAAAGGCTGCACGGATTGAATGGCAAACGTGCAGGTGATGACACATCCCAGACACACAAAGTATGTTTCATTACTCAGTGTCGTTTAAATATTTGACTTGTCTTTCATATAACCGTTCTTTCTTTCTTTCTTTCTTACTTTTGCCTTGTTGGGTTCATTGCTTTTTATAAACAATCAAATTCAACTACAGAAAAATTGTTGTTATGAAGCATTTTGGAAATGTAAACACAGATCCAAATGTGAATTTGTTTGGGTGTGGAGGAAGAAAATAATAAAAAGATTACCTGTGTCTGAAACTCAATGCTCTAGGGTTTCATTTCAGGTCCTGACCTCTTATCGCCATATCTCCCGCGACTATTGTATAGGCCATTGGTACAATTGAAACTAAATTCAGAGAAGAAGAAAGTGATATCATCCATTGAGTTATTAAGCATCTTTCCAATGATGACTTCCCTCACTGATGCCAGACTCAGTGTAAAATCTGAAAGTGAGTATTTTAATCACACTTTGTGGAATTTCTACTCTGCAGAAAGTCAGGAGGATCTTTATGGATGCTCACTGTCACTCAGTAAGCTGAAACCTGGGCCAGGCTGTCAGCCTGCCAAGGGTTGATGTCACTAAGTAGCACGGGGTGACAGACAGTGAGAGTAGAAGTGTTGAAAAAGCAGGACAGGAGCATGTGTAGAATCACCTGTTTTTCCTTTTGTGTTGCACGCTCCAGGGCGCAGAGCTCACTGGGTCAAAAGTGTGAACTAAAACTCTTTTGTCCAATGTCTGTGTCCCCAGGGTCTCGATCCACTCGCTATCAGAATGTGCCTTTTTTTGTTAACACTTTAAGTTACGTGCATAACACCCGTGGCTGGAAGTCAGTTTACTTCAGTACTCTCTGTATGCCTTCAGATGTAAATGACAATTCTAGTTATGTTGAAAGAATTGTTCCTCTTGTTTAATACTTACAGATGAAAATTGTCCGAAGGAATTGCAATTTCTGTTTTTGGGATATTATTAAGCCAAATATTGAAACATATATTTGAAATCCATTTTCAAGATTTTCAAAAAAGCCAAACTCAAACTTACTTATTCAGATTGGCTTTTGGCACACACTTTTCTCATTTTTACTCTATTTTATTGTGTTTTGTTATTGTTATCGTATTTATTATATTTATTTGTTATTGTTTTTAATGCTTTGAAGTACTTCAGTCAACTTAGGTTGTTGTTGGAAATGTGCTATATAAATACATGCTGATTGATTGCTTGCTTGATAAATCAGTATGGACTGACACAGAGGGAACCCAAACAGATAGGTACCAGATATGTACTTGATGAAAAATACTACAGGAAATTTGCACTCCTATAAAATGATGGGAAATTGTTTTGTTTTGGAGCAAAGTGAATTAACAGGAAAGAAAAGGACAAGAAAAAAGATACATCCGTCTGCACATGGACAAACCCAGCAACTGTCTGAAGTCCCCCTCTGACCCGCTCTTACATTAATCCTGTCTTAACCCCTTGTACACACGTCATCACATTGTTACATTGAGGACCCATTAATTTACTTTATTCAGAGAATCAGTACAATGGACCACACCATAGAAAATATGTAGCAAACTCAAAAATGTTTTCTATGGTTAGATACAGCCTTATCGCAGCTTTGAGTTTCTGGACTATGGCTATGTTGTTAAATGATCGTTGCAAAGAACTCTTGTATCTGCAAATCTTGCATATGTTACGTATGCACCACAAACATGTGCAAATGTATGGGGCCCAAGCACTTAAATGTACTCTCTGCTTTCACCTTTTTTAAACACATTTTGCACAGAGAGGCATTTTGTTTTTAAGCCATTTAAACATAAAAAAAAAAAAAAAAAACCCTGTTACACTGAACATACTTATACTGACAGCAAAGAATACTGGTACACAATTAGGGATGGGAATTGATAAGATTTTTACGATTCCAATTCCATTTTGCATGTTTGTTCGATTTGCATGTTGGTAGTATTTCCTCCCTTTGACGAAATACTGAGATGTATCCAGACATTCGGGCGTTTGTACCACTTGGGCCCCACGTTTAGTATTGACTGCTGGCTTACGCACGTTGTTACGCAACGCAACGTGTGTCATGACATCATACGTGCCAACTGGAATCGAAAAGGGGATAGTTTCCAAGGAATTGAAACACTGGGAGCCGGTTCTGAACAAGAATCTGTTCTTGATTCCCATCCTTATACACAATAAATAAAAACAGTAAAAATGTATTATAACCAAGAGGGGGACCCAGCAGAAAAAGTTTGGGAAACACTGTTTTAGACAGACCATATGGGTGTTTACGAGTCTAAAATGTTTTTCCGTTGAATTAAATTGCACACATACCTTGTTCAGTAACAGCTCCCTCAGTTGTGATTGAAGGCATGGGGAAATCCATGGCACAGGTTTGTAAACCATCTAGTTCATGTCTCTTGGAATGAGCCTAGACAATATTTAGGCACGCAGTCAACAACTCCTGTCCTTGCTTATCTTAAGAATGTAAACCTCTATAAGTAAGCGCTTCATCTGTAATTCTATTGTAAGTTCCTTAGTTGTCTGGAAGTGTCTGAATAATCTAATGTAATGCAAAACCAGCTTTGTCTGTGATACCAAATATGTGCTTCAGTACAGGCGTCTCGACTGTTGGCCTGCTCTGTATGGTATTCACTGGCAGACAGGATGACTAGACCACACCAAGACATGCCAGTTGCATTCTTTGCGTGATTCAGACATATCTCTTTCTCCCAGTGGGAATGAACTGAGAGGCCTGATCAAAAGACTCGTCATCCGGAGAAGCTGAGATTTGGATTTGAGGTTGGAAAAAGAGAGCGAACTGTTGGTCGTTGTGTTGTTTTGTGTTATTATTTCCATTTGTTGGGGAAAAGAGAGATGAATGGAGGAATAAATGGATGATGGGTAGGTGGTGGGGTGGAGGAAATTCCCTTGTCTGGATGGAATTGGATGGCGAGCTTGGGAATGGGGGGAGGGATTGGAGGCACCTGATGTAGAGGGTGCTGTCAGGCCCAAGACAGCAGGGTCTTTGTCTTTTCAATAATCACTTGCTGTACTTCTTCTTTCCTTTTTTCTCTCCCAACTGCAATTCTACCTTTTACCTTCACAATTCTCATTGTAACTTCATCTCATAGGTCAACTGTCCTCAATCCACAAATAGAAGAAAGAGCTAAAAGTCAAGCTTAAAATGTTGCAATTTTTATCTTACAGAAAAGACATGCACATTTAAATGTGGTTAACTCATGTCTGACTGAACACCGTACACTCCAACACAGAAGTTATACCAGTTTTCTTAATAAGTCAAAAAACATCCCTATAACTTCTTTTCAACAGCAAAAGCATGAAAAAACGCTTTCCGAAACGGCAAAACAGAGGCACAATGCGAAACATGCACAAAAAGAAACATTTTTTATATAAAATCAACACGATATCTGGTGATTTGAGGAAAATATTGTGTTATAATTAAAAACAAGCAGATACAGTATTTTACTTCTGGAGTCTCGCAAGTACAGTAACGGAAAGGTGCATAAGGTTTCTGTAAATGTTGTTATTCACAGTGCACAACAAAGAAAAAAAATAAAAGGCAAACAAATAAATACAAATATATTAAACAAAACAAAATACACAGCAAGATGGTAGGGCCCATCAGCTGCAACGCCACTCTTTTTCCTCATGGCTTTCTTGTGTGCATGTACAGATTTGTCCAGGACACACCTCTATTTGTCTTTTACCATCTTTGGACTCACTTCCACATAGCGAGCAATCTCCTCGCTGCTACTATTATTTAATAGCTGCACATCAACGACGGAGGAGATGGACGAAAGTGTCTGTCCTTCTGCTGCGTCAAGCATGAATGAGCCTTTAGTAATATTTAAAACCAACTTGGAGCCAAGCTAACAATACAAGTAATATCTTTCCTCGTTTGTGGTTGTTACGGGCAAAGATAACAATGGTCAAGACAGATAATTTTACTCTGAACTGGGTTTGTGAAGTACTACATGACAATGATGAATCTCTTGCTTGCCGCAGTCTACTGTATCTAACGGTCCATTAAAGAGTCCTACCTTCACATCCTACCTTTCACTTTTGGTCCACTGTAAAAACCTAGATATAATTTAGTACCAGTTACTGTATGAAAAGAAAATCCCTTTGGCATTGGAAGGCAAAGACCACTACAGAACACATCCCATTGAATAACTTTCATCCAACTTTCATTTACACTCATGAACAAATGTTTCAAGTCCTCCAGTATGGTGACTCTATCATCACATTTTGACTTTACTGAAGGTCTTTGTTGTGTTACACTAATCTACTTTCATTCATTCTGGCCTAGAAATGAATGATATTAATGTCACTGTGCTTTTCAAGCTATTCAAAGCAGTTGCAACACATTTTCAGACATCTCTGGAATGTGAGTTTATCCTCTTATGGTGAGGTGCTTGGTGGGCAGCAATAGTTAAGAAATCAGACTACCATTACTGCAGAACCCACAGGAGCCTTTGAGACATAATTCATAACCCACAAATGCTGTGGAGACGTCACCTCGATGTCTTCCTCATAAGTGCCAATTATTTTGTTGCGCTGAAAAATTCTAAGGGTGTTGTTTGCTAAATAATGAGACATTATTTTCTGGGACAATTTTGTCATTCAGTTATGATGGTAATGGTGAGATGTTCATGTAAAAGCATGTTAAGTTATGAGATTTTGATGTAGTGTTTACGCTCCGTGTAATACCTGTGATATTACGATACATATCTTTCTTTTGTTTGTTGCATCCTGCTACAACTTGTTGATGAAGTGATTTTCCATATTTTTGTCATTATGAATCAAGTTATCTGGCTGTCCTATCCATGTTTATATTGTACTTCTTCTTAAAAACAGATTCTGAACAGCTTCTATGCCAAGACCAATCAACCTGACCCAAAGAATTCATCTCAAGCCTCTGCCTGAGTCAGTTGTAAATCATAAAATAAAAATGGCTGGGAAAATGACAACAGTGACAGTAAATAAATGTTTGTTGTTTCTTTCCCTTCCTTGGCTCTCACCCTCTTTCTTCTCCACTCTTTGTAATGGATGGGATATTGTTGGTGCTGCCCTCTGGGCAGGGAGAGTTGTTTACTTGGCTGTAAAGTCCCCATCCACCAAGGGTCTCTGTAGGGGATGTTCCTGTAGCCGCCTCACTCCTAACCTCCCTAAAGCTGCAAAAGTTAATAGCATGGAGGAGACATGATTTATGTCAGCCTGGGCACCACCACCAACAGACTGACTTCTTTGTGCTCATGGCCTGTTCAACCTGCTCTCTTCATCAATAAAGATCACATTTAGAATTCACTCCAAACTCAGTAGATGGTGATTTGATTTCTGGAGAGTTTTTCTAAATAAATAGTCGTGCATGCTTTGGAGTTTGCCTCAGGGGAAACAAGTGAAATATTACTCCTGGGGTAAAACTTTCACAAGAGAGGATTCTGCATGGATCTGTAAAATATAAGTATGTCGGACATACAGTTAAACTTTGTTAATTCCGGCCAACATTTTGGGGATACCATATATGTAAAGAAATTAAAGTGCAGTACTGTGTGTTACATACTGGTGAAGGTTTTTTTTCTTCTTTTGTTGGTCTTAAGACAAATCTGCAAACCATTACAATAACCCATTTAAAATTACACAGTTGAAGTATTTGCCTGTTTTTTTCACCTTCATTAAATTTTTAACATATTCAGCTTGTGATTGACTGGAAATTACCCTTAAATTAAAACCCTCCATATAAAACTGTAAAGCATCTACACATCTGCTTCTGTAAGGCATCATTTGCTTCGGTATGGAAACATTTGTGTGATACTTCTGCGTGTTGTCACCGTGTAACGCTAAGTGAGCATCGGAACACTGAGACACTTTTCATTGTGTCGTCTTTCATATAAAATGTTACTCCCGAGTAAGAAACAAATTAGCGCATCATAATTCTCACATAAAGGTGTCACTTGCTTATCTATTGTGGCTGTATGCTACTTGTTCCAACGGGCCTTTTTAACAGGATATCTTGAGTTGAGATTACAAGGTGTCTTGTTTGGAGGTGAAAAATAACGAGTTCGAGCATCTTGGCAATGACAGTTTTCATATTAGTTTTTTTCTGTCTTTTTTTTCACCCCTCTGAAAAGAAAGAGCTGGGCACTGACACTAATCCCTGTTGTGTCAATCTGTGGTTGCCAAATGATAGAATATCATCTCCCTGTAGTTGTGTGTTTGTGTGTGCATGTGTACATTCCTTTCATTTGGGGATATACCAGGGGGGTTTTTGCACTGTAACATAAGCTTTACCATAGAGAGCCATTGCAGGCTTTCTTCTAAGATTTGGTTTATCCATAACTGTTTACAGCTGTCAATATAGGTACTAAAACCACAATAAATGCATTAAATTGCATCTGGCCTCGTGGCACTGAAAATAGGGTGAGTGGACAGGCTGTGTAGGTGTCGCTGGCTTTCACTATTATTACACGGCTGTGTCTTAAGGGTTGTCTGGGCTCCTGTCCATTGGATTTAATCAGCCTCTATTACCTGCTCCCCTTTTCACAGTTAAAATAATCACCCACAATTACTGACATAAAGGGAAGAGCTAACAGGGGAGTCTGAGGCAGAGAAATCACACAAAGTAATTTCTCTCCACCTTGGTTGCTTACATGGCTTTTGATGTTTCCAGGTGTATAATAAAAGGATTGAGGGGTGCCTAGCACAACACTCCACCGTAGTCCCGCAGATATGGAAATGCCCTTTTATGACACACACTGACACACACACATGCAGACAAGTAAATGTGCAAGATTGAGAAGAAATGGTAGCACACAAACTCACATGAGCAAATTTGGCATCTTTATGGTATAAAAAATACCCCAAGATACACTAAAGCATGTGTGCAAATATAAGAACATTAGTGCGCATACTCACACATGTGCATACAGGACACATGGACACGCACACACAAAAATCCACTGCCAGTGCCATTAACTAAAGAGGTCTGTACTATTTATTGTACGTTGCAGATGAAAGAAAAAGTGGAAATAATTTAATAATTGACCATCTATAAAACGAAGAAAATAGAACCATGAGAAAAGGGGCATTGTGATCTCCTCTACTTTAATCCTCTGCACACTGCTGACAAACAAGAGACACCATTAAATGTACCTTTGAAATAAATGGGCCCAATTACTGAGATGGCTGGGTCTCTCTAATGAAGCTTTTGTCAAAGCAGACATGGTGGACGTCTGCTCCAAACCGGATGAGGCAGAACGAGGCAGAAATCATTCAGAAATGATCTCTCACGTGAAAGTTAAATTCACACAAAAGATCACGGAGACAAAGTTGTGATGCAAACAGGGAAAAAATATAGGTGAAATTTGCCCTTTTTAAAAAAAACAAACAAACAAGATAAATAATGAATAATCACAGTCCCAGCTGCATAAAAGCAGTGACCTGCACTATTAAACAAAACATGCTAAATGCAGACAACACGAACATCAGTAGCAATCATTGCCATGAGGGTTGCTCAGTTACATTAGCTGTTATGTGTTCAGCAAGTAAGTCGTGTTAAATGGGTTTAGGAGAGTTGTTTTGATAATGGCGTTTGTGGAATCTCTCCTTTTTAATTATCAGGTCAGAGGGTAGCAGCTCAAACTCCCTCTCTTTAGTCCCTCTTCACAACAGTGAGTGTGGCCGACCCTTCCCACGGCAATACAGATCACTCTGAACCACTGCTGTGTAAAGTAGCCTTGATCATTTTTGTTGAAGCTCTTTTCTGAGAGCAATTGAAAACAAAGAAATACAGCAGCTGCATGAAGAGCATATAAATGAAGCACTGCCTGCTTCTTAAATGACTAACCTTTTTTGCTATTAATAAAAAAAACAAGTATCAATAATAAAAGCTCTTACTAAGAATTCAAGACATGTGATACGGCATATAATCTGATGATCTCTCTATGCTGCTGACTTGTTCTTTCATTGAAAATGTTCCATTCTTGAGTTTGATCGATCAAGAAAAGAACCAGATCTTAGACATGGATCCTGTGGATGATTTTGAATGCAACAGCTTGTCAGGGGGTAAAGGTTAAGGCCATGAGTGTCTGTTGATGGCCAGACAGAGGTCAGAAGGTCTCAGTCAGGGTCAGGAGCCCAGGTGACCCCAAGTCTGCGCTCACAGTGGCATTCATGTCTCCATGTATCAGGCACCACTTTCACCATGGCTTCCCTTCTTTGTTAGAGACAGAAGGTCAGTGACACTTAATATAGACATCTTTTAAGGAAATTAACGTTTTATTAGATTTATCAGTATGAACTTGAACTGATGATCTATTTCAGAAATCTTCTACAAAAATGATGCTTATGTGGATCTGCATAATGCAGCATCATGTAGAGGACTGAATATGCTCTGAGAAGGTTTATGAAATGCATTTGATGTAGGAAGTTGTAGGGAGTAATAGAATGCTTTTTTTCATTGTATAAAAACAAACATATTAAGTATAATATTTTGAAAAGAAAAAACATATTACATGTACAACTTATGTAATCCCCACCAGGGAGTTAGTTCCCTGGACTCTGATAAGAGATGCACCAAATCTAATTTTCTAGGCTGACAACTGTTTTCATACCTGTTGATTGTTATTTTAGCAAATTAAGATTTCCTTTCCGAGACATAATTACCCTAATTCACAGCAAACAACATGTTTGTAGATTTTATTTCAGGTAAAAGATCTGCATATTGAGCTCAAAACTTGTCAACTTCTCTCCTCAACTATAAGGAAAATGGGTTGTCCTCGAAAGCCAGTAATTCCATTATTCAATTTTACCTTTATGTATGTACAAAAACTGTATATAAGGGACTGTTTGTACAACCATCTCTGTCTGGCCATATATATATTATAATTAGCAATGCATTTTGTGAATTGTTCATCATTTTGGCAAACAAAAGCAACATTCTTCTTTCAAATGTTAGAGTTTTGGTTTTCTTTTATGTTTATTGAGATTTTTCTTAGTTATCCTGATTTAGTCTTCTTGTGTGTTACATTCCTTGTTTGTATTCAGTCTTGCTATACTGTTTTATTTGATAGTCTTTCTCACTTCCAACAAGTATGGACTTGAGTACTTGGTAGTCAGACCTGGCAACCAATCAGGAGAACATAGTTCAGTCTTTCTGCAGTTGGAATAACTGTGTATTTGTATACTTGATGATGATATCATGGCTCAGCTAGCAGACAAACTTTTGCCATTAAATTGGGTTGATTAACTTATGCACTCCTACCCTTTGCAGATAATAAATACTTCTCTTCAAACAGACCAGTTTCCCCATGCCTTGAAAACTGCAGTAATAAAACCTCTTCTAAAAAAATCAAATCTGGATGCTACAACACTTAGTAACTATAGGCCAATATCAAATCTGCCATTTTTGGGGAAAATCATTGAAAAGGTCGTTTTCCAGCAAATCCATGCTTTTATGATGCAAAACAACCTTTTTAACGCATTTCAGTCTGGATTTCGGCCACACCACAGCACTGAGACTGTACTCATCAAAGTCTTAAATGATATTCATCTGAATAATGATGCAGGCAAATCCTCTGTTCTGGTATTACTGGATCTCAGTGCTGCATTCGACACAGTTGATCATAACATTCTTCTCAGCAGACTGGAAAAGTGGGTGGGACTTACCGGCAATGTGCTTCAATGGTTTAAAGGGGACATATTATGGCATTTAATGTATATTTTAAAAAGGCCTTGAATGTCTTAAAAACAATCTAAAGCTTGTTTTTTCTACATAAATCAGAAATTCAGCCTGTGGGCCATGTCTGTAGTTTTACCGCTTCTAAAGCCTTTTTCTGTGCTCCATTCTAAGGGAAGGGGGGGGTATGATAATGAGGCTCTGCGCTGATTGGCTGCTTGAATGACGTGTAGCAGGGGAGGGAACAAAGCGTCGCTCCGGGGAGAAGAGCAGTGGCTGCGTAGCAAAGCGTGTACCACGGTTCTGCGTTAAATCGACGCGTACCCTACGCCATAGGCTCTGCGTTGGTGTAACGCAGAACCATAATTCAGCCTTTAGTCACATCGTCTTCACATAGGAAGATTTAATTTAATTCTAAACAGTTACACCATAGTTCTTTACTCCAATTCCTCAAGACAAATGAATCATGTTAACTGTAAAGAAATCACAACACTGAATTTTCACAAATGGCAACTTTATTGTTAAAAAAATAAAACATAAGTTGTATATAAATAACATGTATGCACTATTGCTGGCTCAAGGAAGGACCGTGCGTCTTCTAGAGGTGTCGTTGAACAGCTTCAGGTGCTTTGCTTGGAAGATCTGAAAACCATAAACAGAAATAAATGTATTACGGTACCCGCCGAGGCTCCTCATCAGTCCGGTCCGTGAGCAGCTCCGGTACTCCGGAGCTGAGCTAAATACTTAACCCATGCAAAGATCAAACAAATATAAATAACATAAAAAAACTCACTTACCGCTGACTCGTGTGCAGTTGCCGGGTCCGTACTGCTGGCACTGATCCTTTTATGAAGGTGAATGTCGATGCAAAACCTCATTTCTACTGTCCCTCGCTGTGGAAACATTCACGCTTCTGAACAATGGCGGAGCTCCAGCCGGCTGAGCTGGTTGTGGGCGTGGTTTCAGCAGCGGAGGCCAAACCTCTGCGCCTATGGTGACGTCACCATAGGCGCAGATTCAGAATGGCTCGTAAAAAAGTCACGTGACACTGGAAGATTCAGCGGGCGGGGGAACAGACCTTGCAGATTTTCATGGGATTTTATCTTCCCTGTGTTGGCAGGGTGAGGGGAGACCACTTTATATATGTTAAAACTAGAAAAAACGTGTTTTTCATAATAGGTCCCCTTTAAATCTTACTTGCAAGATAGGGCCTTTTTTGTGTCAATTGGAAACCATGAGTCTGAGAGAACCAAGATCACATGTGGAGTTCCTCAAGGGTCCATTCTCGGACCGCTTCTATTCAACATCTCTGCTACCCCTAGCTCAGATTATGGAACATCACAACATTTCCTACCATACTTATGCCGATGACACACAGCTCTATATTTCAGTGTCACCACATGACTACAATCCCCCACTCTCATTGAGTAACTGTATTCACAAAATCAATGAGTGGATGTGCCAGAATTTTCTCCAGCTAAATGCAGAAAAGACAGAGGTGATCATTTTTGGCCCTAAAAATGAAAGGGAAAAGATCAGCGCTCACCTTGGCTCCATGCCACATTTAATTAAAAGAAATGTGTTAAAAGGTTTAATGTAATCCTCCATTTTGAAAGTAAGGTCAGACAAGAGAAAAAATAAACGGATGGCTGCACTTGACTTATTAACTGTAGGTTGTAGCTTGCTGTCACGTATTCCACAGCCGAGGAGTCGCAAGAAGAATCACTGGGATCACGACTGCCCCTTAGTGTGGGGCAGGAGAACTGCGTGCCTCACTTAGTGCCTCTTCGCAGCTATTTTATGATTGCTCAGCACAAGAAACACAAAAAAAAACTGTACATTATATACATCAGCTAAACTATGGAAATTTAATTCATATAGCAAAAGTGTTTGAACATTTTAATAGCGACATACAGAGAGACAGCAGTACGGCCTCACTGCGCATGCCAGCACAGTTTGCCGAGTCATTGCGCAATCCAAGGTGAGGCTCATCTGGCTGCAGCCTCTCCGCCCGTCTCTTCTAAGTATTTGAATAGTAAATGTGAAAATTCAGCAATTTTGAATAAAAAATTATCTAAAACTGGTGAAACTCGATGGAAAATAACATAATTGTGCAAATCACTGGATAAATATAACCATTTCATAATTTCTTTTCCCTTTTCACCCAGCACAAGACACCACATTAACACCAGCACCCAAGCCCCCCACAGCAACACCCAAGAGCCAGCCCAGGCACTTCCCACCATCCCCCCCACCAGCCACGAGACCTCTCCACCCCCCCAACCAGAGCCCTCGTGCGAGCCCTAGGGCGGGTTGGGGTCGCCCACCCAACCCACCTTGGGGAGCACAAGCAGTTCCCCGCCATGTAGAGACATCCCAGCAGCAATTGGGTTTACTGAAGTCTACAAAAGTCTACAAGTCTCAGTTTCAGTGCACCTTTGATTAGAAATATATAGCACAAGCACTCATTCAGGGATTTTCGATACTTGTCTAGACTGACTGATGACTTTGCTCAAGCACATGGAACCATGTACAGACAAGTACACAGACTGAGAAACAGCTTCTGTTTCTTTGCATGTTTAGTTCTGTTTGGCATCTCTTGGTCTCATCTCTAGTGATTGTTCACACCTGTGTCTCATCAGTCTCCATGAGTCTACATCGTCTCCTCTTTCCCTTTTTCACTGCTTTTCAACCTTTCTGCTATCCTGTTAGGCTCCTGTGTCCACCATTGAAGTCAGCTTCTTTTTTATCAGATCGTGTTTTTTTGTTTTTGGGTCCTCTTCACAAACCCCAACACCATACCATTCTTAAATTATTGAAATGTTAAATGATCAAATAAAGATGAAAAATACCAATTCAGCGCTTTACTGTTTAAAAATAATACGTTTTTGATCATTTGAAATGATGATAGAGCAAAAAATAATTGTTGACTTTTTTACTAATAGAGGATATAGTGTTGGTGTGAAACACTTAAAATATCCATAATGGCATGAGGCATATATGAAAAACAGGTAAAAGGTAATGAAGGAATACGTCAGTGCAACAGTTTGTCTGCAAAGCAGCTGTTTCAGTCTCAGTAATGTGTAATGTGTGCTGCCACCCTACGGTGCTATTCATTTCTTCATTACTATTTTATATATGCGTATGATTAACACCCATTGCATGGCTCAGCTCACAATCTCGGAGGCCTCCACTAAACACAGCTCAAGCTTGAGAGATTTTGTTTTCAGTCATTTAAATTTTTACACTTCCATTTATCCGCCTTTTAATTTAGCATATAATGACACCATTAGAACAAAATCCATCTGAAAGTTCTGTTGGGAGCGGTTAATGTTCCATGGCTTTCTGCTGCTAATGCCACTGCGCCTGCATTGGCAACAGATGCTCTGAAAGCAACAGATACATTCCCTCCCAACATCATTACAATCATGACCATGTCCAGGATAAATGTTGTGGCTTGTTCACAGCCGACTGCTTCACTGCCAATGAATCCTATTTTTTTCAAGCATTTTATGCACACGCTCAGGGTGTAAGAGCGTATCTCTCATCCCACTCAGAGGTGAAATGCACTTGAGAGGTGAAGCTAAGGGAAACGAATGAGAAGAGTAGATGTGATTAAAACTTGCTGTTGTTTAGCTTAAGCAATGTGCTTCATGTACAAATTCAAAACTCTCAAATTCACTGACTCCCATTGAAGCCGTTTTCGTGACCCGTGTCCCACCCACCAATGCACACACTTGGACAGTTAATCTTCCGTGATATGAAAGCTAGAGGAAAAGGCAAATAATTGTTTTGGGTTGCAATTTAAGTGATTAAGTACAGTTGGCAATTAATTGGAATAACAAACAATTTCCTCCATGGAGGATTACTGATTAGTCGTGCTCCTTTACGCTGTCATGGCCTTTTTATCCTCTCAGCTTCAATTATGTTAATGCTAACTTTCTCTCACAGAAATTATTGTGATTAATTTTGTCTTGTTTTGAATTACAATTGCAGTGGCTGCTCGCACTTTAAAGCATTCATTAATTCTCAATTAGATTGGTGGGCTCATTTGCACCAGTGCCGCTCGGTTCTGTAGCGTTTTGTGTTTAATGTGCTAATTGGATGAGATTAAAAATACTAACCTCTTCTCAAAGAAGAAAAGTTATTCAACTGTTGCATTAGCATAATTTATCCATGAGTGCTTAATTATGTATTGTCATAATAACCATGATTACTGAATAACAACTGTTGTTAGCAGCTAAATACAAAAAACTGAACCAAGTTTAGTCCAGTTTACTGCACCTGTCAGGCTTTCTTCAGTTCTGAGCATCCTGCTAATGTGCTGTCTGTGCTTATCTACAGTCATCCGACATGTCTTAGACAGTGTGGTGTTTTTTTCAATTTGTGCGTTTTATGTCTCTTCAGTGCTTTGTTACAACCACTCGAGCAGCATTAACAGCTCACTACTCCATTTACCCAAGACTTGGATTGTCTCTAACTCATTTACCACCATCAGAGGATCGACGCTTCAGGCGGGCACGAGTGGGGTTGAGCACAAGGAAAAAGGAGTGCTTTCATGTCCCGATGTGATCTCTTCAAATGGGACCTGGAACCTGAGAATGAAATTTTGTTTAGCTGTGTGTACCTCACAAGCTTTTTCATCACAAGATGAGAGATACTGGCGTGTGTCAGCCCTGAAAACTGGTCCTGAGAGGTTTGGTAAAGAACTGGGGTTGTGCAGATCAAAGGAATATAAACCTTGATCATTGCATCTATCAGAACTCTGTGTGGGTTTTCTGAGGTCTGAATCTCTTTTCAGAGTTTACCAAGAGTTCAGTTCTTTCCTTCCTTTGCAAGATGTAATTTCATCAAAATTCAAACCAAGAATTTTATGTAGGCTCTTTTCTCTTTGTATAATGACGCCCTTTTTCAAAGGAAAAAGGATGGAGATGTGAAATGTAAATTAAAACAAAGCAAAAATCTGCAAGTAATTTAAAACCCATTGTTAATGTACCGGTATACAGAAAACCGTTAAAATGTTCAAACTAACAGTTTTTATTTTTCCATCTTTTGACCTGTCTGGTTGTTTAATTTTTTGGGCATTTCAAATCTGATTCAGTAATTTAAAATATTTCACTAGAAGTGTTTCACTAGGTTAAAAACATTAGGCAGAGACACTAAGAGACATAGAAACAGTTGTATAATGCTAAAGAAAACAGCTGAAAATCTCACAGCTAATCAAACAGCAATGCGAACTGAACATTGCAGATGACTAAGGTTTTCAGAAGGAAAGATGTTGTGGGGGTTACTCTTTCAAAGTGATGTCTAAAGTTAATTTTAAGAAACTTTGTGAATGTATAATTTCCACAAATTAAGGAATTCAGTATCCAATATATATGTAACAGATATTCTTAGAATCTGGTGAAATCTCTGTATGCTACGGAATGCTGAAAACTAGCTCTGAATGCTTATTGTTTTACCAAACTGACAGATAAGACATTGAAGTGGGTCGCAGCTGGATCCTGGAAAACAAAAGGGGAGAATCCCGGGTCAAATGCTGACATTTCTTGACCTAGTCATCCACCTCAACATCCTCAATCGGTGAACTTTAAAGTTATATTCTTGCATCTCGCTGCTTTGTTTTCTCAGTGATGAATCACAATTCCATACACCCATAGCTGGCTTAATTTAGTAAAGCCAGCTATGGGTAAACAGTAAATTATTACCTCAAATCTTTGGTTGAACGACATCTCAGGGAAGAAACAGTGGAAGATGTTATAGGAAGGTAGTTATTTATTCACTTATTTGGTTTCAATCACCTTATATTGCAAATATTTGATTGCTCATTGGAGATAAACAGTCTGTGTAGTTTGAAACTGTGCCTCATACAGAATCTGCTCGGGCTGCAGATGCTGTATAATATTACAAGACCCAAATAGGACTGGACACGATCACACGTGTACAATAGTGTCAGTGGTGCTCGGTGTAAATAGCAGAGGAGCTCTATCTCAGTTTCTTTCATGACTCAAGTGCACAGATGCTGTCAAAATCTGTTAGCACCCTTTTATTATCACATTGTAATGGATATCATCCTTTTTAGTGTTTTGTTCAGGTAATTCGTGGAGCACGTCCAGCAAAACTGAAGCATCAAGATGAAAACCATTGTGTCTCCTGTACAAATGGACAATTGCTTATTTCATTGCCCATATTTTCATCTATATGGAAATCAAATGATGAACTCTTGTTTGTTTGTGTTGTCCAGCAGGGACAATGAAAGGGAAGGAAGAATTGTCTGTGTTCTGTGACGTTTTATTGAGGAAGCCTTCTTGGCATTATTCCGGGGCAAAAGGAAAGCAAAGCTGGACAAAAGAGATGTCCAGTGGCATAGACAGCCAAAATTTCGATTATGGAAGAAAATGAAGAGTTTTTTTTTACTACATACTACCAATGAAATAGTAATCAGGCTCTGTGTCCAACTCAGTAGCTGAGACATGTTCTACATTGTTCAACTAAGCTAAAACAAATTTAAAGAATAGTTTGATCAGTTATACAAGAAATAATAATGTTTTTATTATTATTATAGGAAAATCAATGTAGTTAAGTTCAACATGAATATTGCACAGTGAAACCAGTAAAACAGCAAACATTTCAAACAACAAGACTGGACTAAAGAGTTCAAACAAAGGGAGAGGTATTGTACATTTCAGTAAAGAATAACTAATAAGTGACAAACAAAGTAAATGTCAGGAGTAAGAGAAAAGGTCATCTGGAAGTATGATTTCTGTCTTGCCTGAAGGTTCTTTGGGGATTTCCAGGAGCCGGACAGCACTTTCATCAAACAAAATAAGTCCCGCTGGGGTTGACTTTCAGAGACTGAGTGATCAAACACTTCCCATGAGTATTTTACAAATTGCATGTCATCATTTATTTTAGATTTTGTATTTCTCTCTATATGTGCCTGTTGTTGATAGTAAGGAGTCATCTTCAGACCTTTTTTTGCCATATTTCTTCAATTCCCAAACTCCATCCATCTCCTCCATTTTTCGGCCTTGAACGGGGGACAAAGAGACCTTTGTCTGCAGGTTGTGTCCACTGCCATCGGGAAGTTAAGGCGGAGAGAATCAGGAAGGGGCAGGAGCAAGGCTCTCAACTACAAGGTAACAAGGGAAAACCAATCCCACCTGGAATTATCTTGATACTGGAGACAGGGCTCGCCATACAGCGGATCAATGGGCCTCTCTCGGAAGAGAAGGGAGGAGGAGGGGTCTGGAGCAGGATATGTTGCCCCAAAGAAAGTGTGCCATGCCGTGTCCAAATTACCCCCAAAGTTATAGAAGATCCAGTTACTTGTTCAGATGTTTTAGTTTGAATGTTCACTTGTGTGTTTTGGCTGTATGCCCACGCTACACCGACCAAGGTTTTAGCTGTGGGACTAGAATTACAGATTACAATGACACAGAATTGTCCAACAAGCTTTATTCTGTGGAAGTCTACCACACAACGGTCAAGCCGTCATTAAAACACCAAAAAAATGGTCTTTGGACTTGATGCGATTTGTTGCTGAATTACTTTTTTTTAAGACTTCTTAAGTTCAAACACTAAAACCAAATGTAGTAGGTCATTGGGTCTTAATGGAAGCAATGTTAATATATGATCCTTGCGTGTGTAGAAATGACAACTTTAAGAAATGTCTGAAAAACATTTCAGTGGAACTTCCAGTTAACTCTGAGTCATTTGGAAACAGCACCAACAGAAAGCAGTCTTGATCCATTAGTCATACAAGAACAGATTTATGGCACGCTACTGTATGATTTCAACACAATTGTGTAACATGATGTCGGTGCTGCAAACATGCAAAAGTGTGTACCAGTATATACCGGCGTGTATATATATACACATTCTTTTATCTTGTTTTATTTATTTATTTATCGTACCATAAACTACATAAAGCTTAAGATTAGTCATCTAGAGTAGTGTTTCCCCACCCTGATCCTCAAGTACAACTGTCCTGCATGTTTGAGACGTTTCCCTGCTTCAACACACCCTGATAGACATGGCTGTGTCATTGACAGACGTGTACAGACCTTAATAGCATGCAGATGATGACTATTAATTAGAATTAGGTGTGTTGAAACAGGGACACATCTGTAAGGTGCATTGTTTTTTTCACAACTGAATAAAAATTATCTGGAAAACAACAGCGAAGAAAAGTTTTACCACTGTAAAATTGAGACATTCGTCAGTGAAGAGGGAATTTGTTTCATCTGATTGTCTTGGTTCTCGAATAAGAAACAGAAAAGAGACTACTGAATGAAAAAAGAGTGAGGGAGAGAAGCAATCAGGTGCAAATCAGAAATATTTGGATTACAAACAGGAGGCAAAAAAGCCCAGCTAAAGTTGACCCATTTCTTCACACAAATTTAAGAAGAACAGACCTTAGAGGGAAAAAGTATCATGAGTAAGTGTCATGCCTTGCCACAAGATCTGAATAATCTCTTATTAAAAGGAACTGTATTGAGGTCTTTTAATCGTGCAAGAGTAGCTATCTTTGTTCACAATTGCTATAAGTGACTACAGTTATTTATAAATCCATACTTTAAGGAAGCAGAGTAAAACTGTTTGCTTTCTCCAGTAATGCTTTTCAACATTTTATTTATTTATTTAATGAGTAAAAACAGGATAAAACACCACTGGAAACAACCTTTGTTGAAGACTACTATATATATATATATATATATATATATATATATATATATATATATATATATATAGAAGAGCAAATCAGGAGTGAATCTGTGCAACCACATAAATATTTCCAAATGGTTTCAGTTTTGTTCGTCCACATCAGACCATAACATTCACAATTTACACCTTAAATAGGTTCTGCAATGGATCAAAAAAAAATCCATTTTTAGGTTGTAGTATGGACACCAGATGTGACAGTTACAAAAGTTTTAAAGTATGTAAATGTAAGCATACTAAAGTGGACATGGCCTGAGAAAGTGTGCATGCATGTGCTGCACATTTTTCCTTTAAAAATACATTACTTATAGGAAAAGATGGATGTGTGGTTTTTGGGTTTACAAATCCTTTACACTCCTAGTCTGTGCTGTTAACTTTGCAAGTACCAATAAGCAGAAGAAGATATAAATGCAATCATTGTTGAATAATTGTATAGGTAACATCTACAGATGTACAACCAGATGTGCCACACTTCTGTGTTTCTCTGTTCTTTGTTAGTTATCTACCTGTTGCCCTTTTGAATTGATTCCTGATCAAAGTAAAGGTATATTTTCATGAAGCACTTGTGAACAATGTATATGATAATGGTAATTTTACAGTTTCTATAGTTTCTCCAGCACTTTGTTCTCCACGGACAGTCTAGCCATCATGTTGAACCAGGTTCATTAGGACTCAGACTCTCTTGTCTTCCTTTATTCACCAGCACATATTGCTCTTCCTTTTGCCTCTTGTCTGTTTTCATGAAAGCGTTAGGTATCCTCTTTAAGCCTACATGCTTAAATAAAAGAGCAGAACACTCCTGCTCCTCGCCCTCTCAGTCACCACCACCATTCCAGTCTTACAATGGACTCTTGCCTAGGACAAATGTCATCATCCAAAATCTATGAATGAGTAAAGCACGGCACGTTGCATATTGATCCGCTTCCTTTGTAAGGCTTTCCAAGCTTGTGATAATTAACGTTGTCCATTAGCGACTTTGCCGCGCTAACATGCCCATTAAGAGTCAAAGCTTCTGTTCTTCTCTGTGAACATTCATTTGGCCAGGATTTTCTTCTTAAATGAGCATAATAAAGAAATGGTGAAATACCTTGTGGAAAGATGAAAAGTGGAGAGCATAAAGTGGGTGTTTAAATGCATTAAAAGGCATCTAGATTTAATTAACATCCTGGATAGCTGGCAGCTTTGTTCGTGTGCTGTAAATGATCATCCTGGCAAAGACAAGAGCTATAATTTTGAGTATGTTGAGGTGCTTTTTCAATATGTTGCTAAGGACTTCTTTTCACATCCCAATTGCAACTTTTCTTCGGCTATCTTAACACCAAACGTAATCTGTTAGAGCAAGGTTTTATTCATGCATGTTTTTGTAATATGCCTTGATATTTTTAAGAGTCTTAGCCTCAAGGATCTCATTCATTTCATTTGCAGAGATCACTTCATCCTATTCAAGTTCAGGTGGGAGGTGGGTGTGTCCGGAAACCATCCCAACTCTTGTCAAGGAAAAAAGGCAGCCGCCACAGCTTACCAGTCTATCATGCATCTAAAATAACCATGCAGGCTCACACTCCTATCTACAGTCAGTGTACCAACATGCATGTTTCCAGACTGGGGGAGAAAAGTGGAAAGTTAATGGGGAAAAAGCACACAGGTGCATAAAGAACAATCACTCAACTTCTCCTTTTCACAACAATGAAGAAAACATGATATAGGTTTCCTGATGACGTTGTAATATTCTGGCCAAAATATAGTGTTTGGAGATCCTGCTGCATGAAAAATATAAACAGTAGTTTCGAACAGCATGTTTCCATTACATGGAATCGTTCCTTCTGAGTTTTGATTGCGGCGCTAAAGGTTCACATCTACCTGTTTACTCTCTCTGTTTACTGTTTGTATTCCTCTGGCAGGCAAAGATATTATTTTTCTGTTGAGGACCCTAGAACAGCATCCCCCCCCGTTCTCAGTGTTCGACCCCAGCACCCACTGTAGCACTACTGACATAATGAGAGAGTGTGGAGAGAAACAGCCGGAGCCAGTAGAGGCTCTTGGTGAAGCACCCAAACAGCAGCCTCCGCTCTTGCCTCTATGGATGGCGTTCTGGGATGCATGCATGTCATGTTGACCTTACTGGCCATCAGCTGGCTAAGAGCGGAAATGAGCACGGGGTATGAGAAGGAGGGAGCACCAAAGTAAAGTGCTCACCCAGGGCCATTATGATTAACCATCTGCAGTTTTTGTGTAATCATCGTCAATGAGCTTGCTGCAGAATCCTGTATGGAAAGGGCTGCAGAGGAAAATCAATCACATTATATTACTGTGGACATGCTTTATTGACCTCTGTTGGTGTTCACACATTTTGTACTTGATTTGTATCTACTGGCAGGCATTTAGAACAATGTGGGCAATTTGGGCAATGAGGAAAAACAGGGCAGCATTTTTAGGTCTGAAGCCCATGTCAGCTGATTGAGTGCTGCTTTACCTATTTCTATATACTAGATAGATAGATAGATAGATAGATAGATAGATAGATAGATAGATAGATAGATTCAAGCAGACAACAGTAAATAAGAGTTAGATGTCCCATTTACTGAACACCAAGCCATGACAGCTACATTCTTCCAAAATGAATTTTATCTAAAGGTTAAGAGTAGTTATGAGAAAAAGTAATGTATTATTAAAATACCTTTCGGAGTGAAGTACCTTCTGATATATTTTTCTTGGTAATGAAAGTGTGGTTGACTGGAAATGTAATAATTTGCAGACCCATTTCTTCAAGCCTTTATTCCCCTTCTTCCACTTCAACAATTTATCCGGGGAGAGGGAAGAGCTCACAGCCAGCGAACAGACAGTAAACATTTTGTTATAGTCAGAACCATCTCTTATTACTGGTTTTTCATTAAAAAAAGAAAGCCTTTCGAAGCATTCAAAGCATTTTGGCGGATGAAGATGCTTCACAATTTTCTCCCTCTCACCCTCTTTCTCTCCTCACTATACGTGAATCCTTTCTCTTTTTCCTGCTGTTAAGGGAGTAATTGAGTGCAGAAAATGGCTTGGCTTATTTGGACTGAGCCTGATCCAGAAATGATTAAAGCTAAAGGGGCTTGAGGTATTCAAAGGGAGAGAATGACAGAAAGAATATGGTTAATGCTTTTATTCTTTTTTTCCATTTTGTGAGGATGGAAGGAGACGGGAGGGGTGGACAGACTGAGCAGCGAGCAGCCAGACAGGTTGGTATTCGAGAGGACTGGATGGGGGGAGGTGGATGTGGGTGCACAGAATAGCCCCTACTCATAGCCCTATTAAAAGCATCAGGGTTGTCAGAGACAGTAAAAAGACAGGAAATCACTGTAAGAAATGAAGCTTCTTTTACCAATTACTGAATACCGAGTGCACACCTTGGAGCTCTTTGTCCTCTGTAGCACCAGTTCCCTGTCTCTCAACCCTTTTCTCTCTTTTCCTTTCTTTCCACCTTTCTGTCTCTCTCTCTGGCTTACAGCCTTTGAGTCGGATGCATTAGCACCAAGGCCTGGAGAAGAGGCACCGTTTTCAAAGCCCAGTCGGACTCACTTCTAGCCTGTCGTTGTGGCTCCTTTTCAGGCTTTTATTCACAGACAGCAGGGGCAGGTCTGAAAGAGACGCCCTCAACCTCTCCACTCAAACAGTTATCTCTCCCTTTTTTCCCTTGCTACAGCAGAGATGATTAGCAAAGGGAGCCATTTACTGATTTGCAGTGCCTATCCATAAAATGTGTTTAAAAAAAAATAAATAAAAGGGAGCCCATTCAGTACGTCTGATTGTCACAGATGTGTGCATTCAAATACGTACTTTCAAACAAACAAAGTGTACGTGAACACAGTCAATCTCACAACTCTGTATTAGACAAACTGTGCAATCCGGTTATTGTTAAGATCAGTATCTTTCAAAAATAAAGTCTCTTTTATTTCATCAATAATTGATATGAGTGTGAGCCTACAGTTGAGCATCTGTCAGGTCATTGGGTTTGGATAGATGGGCTCTGTCGTGCCCTCTCACCTCAGCTGTGACTCTTGGGACCTATAAACACCTCACACACTGGCTCTCCATTCCACCTATTGACCAAGTCAGTTAATTACTTCCCAGTTAAAACAATACCAGAAAGCTAATTCAGTCTGTAGAGACCATTTTATGCCTCTTGTTGTGTGACTTTGTGGGGCTCTTGGTGTGTGTAACGGCACAGCCTCGCTCTGATGTGGGAGCCGCCCTCATGCGGTCTCACATCGTGGCTTTTGTGAGGACTGTTACTGTGGATGCAGTTATGGTGATAGCCACCGGTAATGGTGTCATAAAAGAAGATATAGCTTCTAAATTAGATGTTCACGCAGCATATTTACCATGGATGTAGCTGCCTTCAAGATCCATAACATAGTTAGTGAGTTTTCATAGACCTTGCAGACAGATGCTGTCGCGTTGTTCGGGGTTTGCTCTTATTAAGACACATGAGGATATTATTATGTAAGATTAGTCATTTTGAAGGGATTTAACCCAGGGTCTGTTCCTCTACATCCACTCAGAACACCCCAACCCCACTTCTGCTCCACACCAATCCCTTTACGTCAACCTCACCTCATCTGTCATCGCCACTGGCAGACAGCAGGAGACACTTTTCAAATCACCCACTGTTTTTGCCACGAGTGTTGTTGTGATGTTAATAGGATTTCCATTTACTCTGAAATGTATTACTTCATTTTAGCTCCCTCCATGAATACAGGTGTTTTTAATGGCTTGAGAATTTTGGTTTGGCATTAATGCTAACCATCAGGAAGTTGCTAGCGTTGGCAGCATGTGTTGACAAGAACGTGCATGTGGCATGAGCTATTGCCGCTCTCTTGCAGCCATTTGCAAAGTTAATGTTGTAGAAAGCAACATCCATCTCCGTGCTCCCCCTCTCAAAACAGTTTCATTAGTCCCAGTGCTCTGGCCTCTCTTCTTATGCTGTTGTCAGATGCAACATGGATCATGCTACCACATGTGATGCAATCAATAAAATTTCAAAGTTGGCGCTGCTACCAACTTACCCACGCAGTGTGCATATTTTAAAAGACGTTGTCAAAGTGATGTTTAATATGCTGTGGCTGTCTTGCATTCAACCCCAGTTGGCTGATAAATAAGACACGCTGAAGGCAAAGGCTATCAATAATAATAACAGATTGTGTTTAGTTTGAGACCTTATGATGAACAAAGCTTGTGTGCCTTTGTACAGCTTTGTTTGGTGCTGTCACGTCGGGGGTTCTGAGCGATTAAGTCTCAGACAAACAATTTGATTCAGGGAATTACATTAGTTAAACAAACCTGCAGCTGAATCAGCTACAGTGTAATTTCTTACTCATCCATCCACTTCAGCTAAAGCTCCATGAATTTAGATTATATGCAGTTGCTTTACATAATCTTTGTAAATGAACATATTTCAATGTTGAACTGGAAAATGTTTTCCTATTGATGACATTTATATATTTGACTTCTTTGTGTGAGAGAGTACTCTTTGCTCTCTCTGAGTAAACTACATGGTATAACCTTGTACTGTTGGTGTGCTTACACCAGAATTCATTTTGAAATGTAGGTATGACGCAATAGGAAAAATAATTTGATGTCTGTGAGCTGGGAGCATCTTTCAGCTAGAGAGAAAGAAAAACACGTGCATGGATTAGAGTCTGCTACAAAGACAGCAGAGGCCACATTCTTGCTAAAGACGGATACATGCTGGACCTGGCCGGTGTTGGCTCTATTATATGACTGTCCAACCCAGGAAACAACAGGGACAGCATATTCTTCAGCTGGTAATTAGCAGAGCAGGTTAAGTAACTTAATAGTCATTAAACCTGTTTGAATCCCTGATTAAACTAGCTGTGCAGCACAATCACGGAGGTAATTTGGTGGACTGTTGCAGAATACACTAATATGTTGGATTAGCAACTTTGTTTTGTCATTTCTCTTGTTATAAAGGCATTTTTCACAGTTGGCAAGCAGAAAATGTGAAAACAGTCTTTGAATATCTACATTTCATTGTGCCAGACTTGGTGAAGAAAACAAAATTATGCATGACAAAGACCAAAGTAAGATTTAAACACAAAGTAAATACGCTAAAAATATATGCTAAAAGAAAGTATGCTAAAAAAAAAAATTTTAATACCAAGATGGTTTGATACTTATGCAAAAATCTCCGATATGCAACATTGCATACTGTACAATGGTCCCACGATCAACTTACCATTTTGCTGTATTGCAGCACAATTACTTTCATGTTGTCTTGTCAACACTGTGCAAAAGTGTTCAGACTTAGATCTCAGAATAATGGGAAGACAAAAGTATGGAGACTGAGAGAAGTAGCTCATGATCCTGAACAAGGCCATGTGTCAAACATGGCAGAGGCGGGTTTAACCCTAGCAAAGCACTATGGCTCAGGTCAAAGTGACCCAAGGCACAACGAAAGCCATCCGTTCCTCAGTGGGCTTGCTTTAACGCCTTGCAAGGGTTATTTCTGCCACTGGGGCAGTTTCACTGTTGTTTAATGATGTGACTGCTCAATGAAGTAGTAAAATGAATTTGTGTTTGGGGCTATACTCGGCTCACTTTCAACCAAATTCTGGAAAAATGACGGGACAGCGCTTCATAAGATTCGACAGATGCATAAGGGTACTAAATTGCCTCAATGGCCAAGTCAGTCACATGATCTCAACCCAATAGCGTATATTTTTCTGTTACCAAAGACAGAACTTAAGGTAGAAAGGTCCACTAACAAACAGCAACTGAAGATGGTATAGTGAGGGCCTCGCACAAATCTCCAGGGAGGTGATGTCCATGGACTCCAGACTTAATGTAGCAAGTCAAGTATTAAAAATTATGGTTTTTGTCACAATTATGTTGCTTTGTCCAAAATATTTTGAGATATTGATATTGATATTGAAAGTCTACACTTTGATCATGTCTTAACCGTTTCATTTCATATCCTTTGTGGTGGTGTATGAAAGAAAAATGGAGATGCAAAGGATGAAGCGGTTATAGAAGCTGGATTACACTTCGATATGGTCAATAAGAAAACATTTCAATTTAAGTTCCATCATGGACACTGTCACAAATGCTGTAGTTTCCATCAAATATGCCAAATGTTTTGAACAAAATAGATTGAAGGTTTCATGTTCAAAGTTAGAGCCTGACATATTACAAAAATGGCCTGCGAATAATTGCTGAGTAAAATATCTTTGTGCCTGAACCAGCAGAAATTGACAAAAAAGCACTGATAAATTGCTTTGCTCATTGTGAATTCTATTCTCAATTGCAGCCTTTTTCAGGGTAAATGGAATTGTACATTAAACTCTGAATATGCCTGACTTTGGGGGAGTGATGCATTTTATTTTCCTTTTTTTTATCCCCACAGATGTGGCCTCTGGAAGCCAGAGTATTGCAGTGCTTTCAGTGAAAAGGCCATCTTTTAGACCTCTTGATCAGCCTGTGACCTTTAAGTACGTAGCCATCTCGTAAATAGGAGGGTGCGCTTACAGAGACTTCAAAAGCAAGGGGACCCGATAATTTCAAAATGGAGCGGTGTGGAGTGGTGCTGGTGGGGAGTCCATAAAAGCCTCCCTTGTTCTCCGCACACCTCCTCTTTGCTCCACAACAGCCAGTTAGGGTAATAGCTCAATGGAGAAAAGGGGAAAAGAGATGGATAGGAGGAGGGATAGATGGATGGAGGGAGGGAGGGAGAAAAAAACAGGTAATTGTAATCATTGGCTGAGGAAAGAGCTGATGACCCCTACGGTATAACAGATTGTACTGTTCCTGGTTGAAAAACACTAAAGAGACCGGATGTAGTCCTATTGGCAGGTAACGACTGGGAAATTAGTTGGTAACCTTAACCCCCTCCTCACAATCATGGAGAAATATTATTTGCCTCTTTCACTCCTTTTCTCTACCATTGAGATGAGTTGTATAAATCTCAATGTTCCACTCAATAAGTACTGTATAAGTAGGGACTGCAGGTCTTTTATTATATCACAATCTTTTTTATTTAGATTGGACATCAAGTAGAGGGAAGTAGCCATGGTTCAACAAGGAGGCATGATGATACACATGGGAGTATTAGAGGCGAGCAACAGAGGTACTTGGAGCCGTACTTCAAACTTAAAATATATTCATGGGATATTTGTAATACCTTTCAAAATATTGTGTTCAGTTTAAACAATTTAGACACGTTTTGATTTTGTGACAAGCAGCAAGGGCAAAATGTGATCTTTTTGTGTTCAATCCATATGCTTTATCAAAGTTTCTTTGTAATTCCCCTGCAAATTGTTTCAGCGTTTTCTGCATTTCTGCTAAAGCCATGTACTTCAAAGTACTGACAACAACATTAATTAAATGAAACCGCCTCTAACCATTTGGGAGAATGTTCTGCAAAATGTCATAGAAATTACTGTCCATCAATTGCAGCTGCTATTACTCTAGCAGTTTTGAGGCATATTTTGAAAAAAAAAAAAAAAATCTGACTAAACCATATTTGCAACGTCATGGTTTCAAATTGCCTGAAAACAATGGATGCAATTAATATCACGAATGCAACTGTTGCAGTATCACTTGTATTTGAACGGTTTTTCACACTGCCTCAAGTAGTCACAGCGACTGGCTACTCGAAGTGTGGCCTTTAGCAGAGCCAGTGACACAGGAAGACTTATTGATTTAGAGCAGTGTCTCTTCCTGGGCTCAGTGCGACTAGACAGTGGCCTCATGACGGTGGGAATCTTTATTGGATCAATTGGGAACACTTGTACCACTTGTACCTGTTTGTAACTGATAAGACAACACTTCAGACAACTGCTAATGATTAGCTGAGAATAAACACAGAGAATCAACATACTTGGAAGGAGAGCATAAAAAAAACGGTCTGTCTGGTGTTTTTACAGCAAATAAAGCCTTTGTTTTACAATTATATCCCCCTATTACTCCGGTTCTTTGTTGGCATTAAAAACTGCATATAAAGTATTACAATCGTCAACATAGAACTATAACTTCCTTGCCATATTTCTTCTAGGGAATGCGTGACAAGCTCTACCGTGTGGCCATTTTGATGTCACTTAACACTCCTTAGATCATTGCAATTTCATCCATACCCCATAATGGTGACTTGGAGAGACCATATCCTGATTCTGCCCCAGTTAACAAGGGAGTCATGAGATAATACAGTTTTGGCCTAAATGCTAAAGAAGATGTGTAGATGACCTTGCCAGATACAAAAGTTAGTTTCAAATTGAAGGCAGGGAACAGTTGAATAGAGACAGGTGCAAAAGGAAGATGTTACATGAAGACAAGGCCATGAAATATAAATGAAGTCATCGGGGAGTGACGTTTGAGAGCGGGCGCGCTCATGTGTTGACATGTGACAAGACTAACTGTTGTCAAGGGAAGCCCATCACTTCAAACAGGTCAGATCAAAATGTGCCAGCGGGAGTTATGCCCTCCATCAGCCCTGCCACACATTGCTAGCAGTGCAGGCGTGATTCTCACTCTGTTGGTTTTCAAAATTACACTGTCACTGGCATGTGATCCAAACCCATGCAATATCCTGTTTTATTCGAAGGCCGCCTTCACCAATGCATAGTTTCTGACATGGCTATTCAACAGGAATTACCAATAACACAGCTAATAATAAAAGGTTTGTAATGGATATATCGGGGGGGAGCAGTTTTTCGTCTCGCTACAGTTTAATCTGGCCTGCAGGTACTCCAGCATGAGAGGACAGGTAAGCTGAGACTCAAAGATTCGCTGCATTAGTTCTGCTTAGCTAACCGTGAATGCTAATTGCAGGAAGAACAAACTGCTGTTCTCCCCTCCTTTTCCTCTCTTCTCCCCCCTTTGGCCGACTGTTGTGCCCACTGAGAAGCAACGAGAGCATCATATAAACTTTGCTTGAAGTGGGACAAAGGTGGCTGCTCTGCAAGTGAGATTGAATATCTCGACTATTAAACATTAAAGCTATAATCTTACATTTTTGTGTCACAATAACAAAAACTATGCCATGCATGTAGCACTGGTGTTATAGTGTAAATTAAGTTGTGATGGAGTATGTATTTAGAGATTCAGAACACAACATATCACATCTTTGAAATAGTCAAACTATTATATCAAGGCAAACAGATCTGGGTACATCACTATAGTAAAAGTTCAGGGTACAGGGCTAAAGTCATGATTTTAAGTGTCTTTTCAGCTGAGAGGAACACAAGCTTGACATGCTTTCATGTGAAAACAGGACAATAAAAGAAAGAGGACTAAGAGTAGGAGAGTTCAATCCTGTACCACCACACTGACACTGATACTAATCTGTGGGCAAGGTCAAAGACCCAGTTACACACCAGAGGCCATGAAGGCTCAGAGGTGCTGGTCAGTCTTATCCGCCAAACCTGTGATCACATTCTGAGGTTCTGACCTGGGCAAATGAGAGGCCACAGCCCTATTGGCAACCACTATCTCCTATCACTCTTCCACCCAGACATCTATAGACTACCTGCAGGCCCTCAGGATACAGCTATCATATAGCCACTGTATCAAGCTCTCTTGCCTTTTACCTTGCAGTGGAGATTTATTGTAATTAGAAGATTCCTTTACAAAAGCTTGGGATCAGCGTTTCTCCGAGGATCTCTGTGCAGTCCCATGGGGGACACCCTTTGATCCCGACCTTCGGACCCCGAGGGTAAAGCCTTCCCTTTGCAAATGAGCTTGTCATGATTGTTCATTTCCTAATTGGCCAATTGCTTAGTGCTAATTCTGGATTCTGCTAGTTTAACTCCTGTATGTTTTCTTTCACACACCTCCCAGTGTTTTACCACATTAATGACTTTTAAGTATTTTCAGTTTTTTCTTTTCCCAAGACAGTTTCTAGAAACTTCATTGAATGTATATGCATGGAAAAGGTTCAAATGCTGAAACACTTGTGATCAATATAGAAATACTATGTCGCTCCTTCATATGAATACAGGACAGTCCATTAAATGGACGCAGAGCTTTGTTTCTTTTTCTTTTCTCTTTCTCTCTGCCCCATTTCTTGCTTGTCTGTTAGCCTGATCCTGCAGTAACCCTTCAACCATCAGAGACATTGGAAAAGAGGTGGTGTCGAGTCCCACCCTGCAGCATGCGGTTTGCGAGTTTCTGCCCCTCCCAGCCTCCGTCTTTCTCTCAATCAGATTAGTTTGCCTAATAGTGAGAGGAAAAGGTTGTTGCCAGTGGGCCCTGCAGGCTTGGCCAAGAACAGGTGGCCAAGTGCTGAAATGGTTTCCCTGCATTGACCTGAAAAATGATGTTAATGGAAGCCTGTATTCATGTTAGGGCTTTAGATGACCAGCGTCTGAAGATTTTAGTTTTGTTTAGTTTTTTTTAATGCTACTATATAAGATCACTGTATCCATTACTCTTAAGTAGATGGGAAAAACAATTTTTAATCAAGTCAGTCATGAAAAGTGAATTTCAAGAGTGTAATTGGTCTTCTGAACTGTGTGCTGAAATAAACAATGACATTCCTCTTTTATTTCCATTCAAGCTCTTTCAGTGTTTGGGCGAAATGACTTTCTTATGAATCTTTCGGTTCTCGAGCATGAGTCAGATGGATTACTCAGTAACCTTTCCCAAGGACCTTTTCTAAGGTTTGTCCACCTGCAGGATCCTGGGAGTCTCCTCCAAGACCCACCGCACACACGCTGAGCACGCCGCACCAGCCGCCTAGCACCAAGACGGATTGTTGAGAGGTGCAGAATTAGTCAGAACAGGGAATCCTTGGCCCCGGGCCTGGCTAATTCCCTTCTAATGTGACGACAATTCTTTTGAAGAACTGTTTTCTCGCTCACCAAATCTCTTTAAAAGCATCTTGGGAGTGCAAACAAGGCCGAGAGGGAGAGCGCTGTTGCAGGCCACACTGGGGCCAGAAGGGCGGCTCGGGTTACACCCTGCCTGCCGTGATGCATTGCTGGTGGGACGCCCAGGCTCCAGCCCCCCCCCCCCCCCCCCCCTCCCACTCCCACTCCCCAACCACCAGCTCCATCCTCCACCTCTCAGCACTGTCCCTCCTAAAGAGGCTGCTGCAGAGCCTCACAGAAACTCTGACACCAGTCCAAAGGATGCACTCTACACATGAAACCTTACACTCAACTAATGGTTGCAAATGTGTTTTCATAGAAATTCCCTGGTCTCTACTATAAACCAGGCTCACACCCCTGGATGAACATATGCCCACACACACACACTCCACAAATATTAACACACTGGCAAACAAAATTGGCGACAATTGGTGTCAATGAAGTTTGAAATATTAAAGAGACTATTAATCTTGACACATGATGTTTGTATTTTAGTTCACCCCAGAGCACACAAGACGGACAACCTGAAACAGCCCATTTGGGATTTTTACCACTATAATTACATACAGTTAACAATTTGTAACAGTGATAACCAAACATACATTCTTCAAGGAGCTGCCTTTAGAAACTGCAGGTGGCTTGTGGCTTTGACTGACGCTTCACACGGATTTTAGTGACCCCTTGCTTTCTTCCTCTCATTCCCTCAAAGACAATGTATTCCCTTCCAGGGGAGTGATCCCTAATTAGCTGTCAGGTGATAGTGTTCTGCTCTCATTGTGTTCCCTGCTGCTACGCTGCAGGCTATGTGGTCAGCAGTCAGACTCAAAGTGACGTGACGGATCATCTCTCTGTACACCAGACCTCTGCAGCTGAGAGAAACCACTTGGTCTTCACAAAGAGATTCCTGCTCTCTTTATTAAGGAGAGCTCAATATCAAGTCTCATAACAAATAGATCACTGACTCGGCAAAGACAAAGGAATCACTTGAGAACCTGTTTATGTTCTCGTAAATAAAAACAATATCCAGTCATGTTTAGCTCCATCCAAGAGATGATTGATGACTGAATCCGGATCTGAATTATTTAGTGGCTTTTGTTTCAGTTTGTTCAGTTTGCTCTTTTTTAATGGTGACACACTTGCCATGCTATTTTCTAACATGCAGTGGATGACAAAAAAATCTTTTGGAAACACAAATACATGCAATAATGCTGTATAAGTGCAAAAGTGACTGTATTCTCAGATAAAAGCCATATCTTCTTACTTCCAAGGATATAGCAGGTCATTTCTGATATCAAGATATGACTTCTTCCTGTCTGTCTGTTAGGTGCACTGCAGGTCTCTCCCAGACAGTTCCAGTATCCACCCAGGCAGCAGTGGGACCTTGTTTGAAGGTCATGTCAGCACCAGGGCGTAAACGTTAGACCTTTTTGTGGTCAGGGTAAATGTACAAGGCCGCCCTGCGGGAGCACTCCTTCCCTCTCTTTAATCGGCGTGTAACAGGCCCTTGTAGAGCCAAACTGTCTGCGACACATCAGCACTTAGAAATAAAAACCCCTCAGTCAACCCTGCAACGGCTGCGGTTTGAGTACGGCAGCTGGATCATTTCAGAGGAACAACACTGATGGGTCTGTTGGCCGAGGGGAGGCAGCGAAGAGAACATCTATTCTCAGCAGAAGCAGTTTTAAATCTTACAATTTGAGCAATGAAACATAAAACAGTTGTTTATGTATTTATTATTGCAAAAATTACAGAATTGCTCTTCAGACGGCTTATGGTATGGCTGCAGCATTAGTTCCCTTTGTGAAAACGTTGCGTTTTTAAAACCTTCACCCTTTAAAACGAAGCAGGAATATGCTCTATCGTCTGTGATGCATCTCCAAATAATTGGAAAATTTAAAGAAATTTCATAATTCTCCAATATAATACACAATACAGAGACACGGGGTATACAAGTGTCTTTCTGTCAGAGAAGCAAATCATTTGAAGGAGCCGAGAAAGCAAACTGAACAGTTCTAATGCTCCAACCGAGAAACTTAATTTACCAATTTGCAGGAAGACAAGATGGCAGGAAACAAGCCAATTTGCCACGTGTGCAGTGCACAGCAAACCCCGGCCTTGCTCCCCCAGCCTCATGAGAGGTAATTATCCCTAAAAAAGAATGCCACACTGTATTAAGATGTGGCCGCATCAAAAAGAGGGAGACAGCCTCATTACAAGTAATTATGAGGGAATTAGAAACATCATTTAACTAAACGAGCAAATAATGTCCAGGATATTGAAGAAGCTGCCTGCACTTCTGCCGAGCACTGCAAGTCCCATTACAAAAATTGTAGGTCTTTAATAGAATAATGACATGCTTTATCTTCTTTGCCTCTCTCTGAAAGGGTCGAGGAGCAGAGGGAGCAGGGAAGGGCTGAGGGAGAGAGGGGAGGATGTGAAAACAACTGTTGCAGAGCTTTCTGTCTTGGTGGTCTCACACTTGAGTGTGTAGCATAAGGCCTTTAAGATAATCCCCCTATTATCCTTACAAATACAAAACGGAGTGCAGAAAATTGTAGCTCAGCCATTACTGTGCAAAAGGTAATGCTAATGGACTTATCTCTGGAGGTGAATTCTCTGCAACTGTATTTTATAATACTCTAATGCATATTGTGACATGAGTGGCACTTGAAAATCGACAGTTTAAGAAATGGTGGGTGATTTTACAATAGAGCATAATGTAGTTTGCCGTCAAAGGGCTCATTCGCATTGCTGGTTAAATGTTGTTCTTGGGGACTTGGATTTTGGACTTAAAGGTTTGTTTCTTTCTTTCTTTTTCATTTGGTTCAAATTACAGAACTGCTTTTACCTTTTAGTCACAAATATCTCAAAGTCTGCCATATTTATAAATCCAGTCACATAATGACTTTAACTCATTTCACATCCCCATACATACATTCAGCATACATGGAGAATGGTGAATATTCTTCCAGGCCAATTTTCCTGGTAGCATATTCCTCTCCCGGTAAGGGCGAGGGGCTGTGGAGGCGGGTGGGGGGGTGGACAAACACAATTCCCCTTCAGCTTCTTCATTTCCAGTTGATATGAAACAGAATCATGAAAAATCACTTCTGCTCCGAGCTCTCCTTTTTAACCATTAACCCATAAATACAGAAGCTGGTTAAAGCCAGCGGATGACAGGGCCTGCCTCAAAAACCTTGTTACGTTCCCCTCAAATTCATTTAGGGGGCAAACAGCTCTTCAGAGTTGTCTGGCTTAATGCATTGCGATCGCTTTTAAAACTCCTGTCTTGAGGCAGACTCGAAGCTCCACATCGACTTGTGGAGTTATACTTTGTGTCCCTCCACTTGAACATAAAGTCACACATGCCCTCTTTAAAGCAAATGGGCCGTAAATAGTTGCAAGATACTTGTAATAAATGATGAAAGGATGGATTATGTAAAAATGAAACCTTGATATATATTAGAGGAGAGCTTTAAAATAGTAGATAATGTTGTTGCAGCCTGTTTAAATCTAATGGAGTCGTGATTAACTTACTTTTGATCCTCTTCATTTTATCTCAAAAATCTAAAAGAGCTGATGACTGTTGAAATATTTTCATGTGATTCATAATGATCCTGTAAATATGTTTTAAAACTATCCCGAGCATCGGTTTGCCCAGTGCACTCTGCCTTTGCCTCTTCCTCCCCACACTGTGTAGCCCACAGCTTCCATTACTCCCGTCATAAATTATCCCACAGAGTGAATTACACTTGCTTTTCACCTTACCAGGCAGGTTTGATGAATCCTAAGGCACAACATATCATCTCAACAAATCTTCATCACCATGCCAGTCGCTGTCTCTTTGCCGTTTAAACCACTTCAAATCATTTTCATTGCCTCGCTATTAAAATTTGTAATTCACGCCTGCCATTGTGGTGATACATTCCTACCGAACACCCTCCTCTGCCTCCCACCTATTCCTCTCCTTCACTCTCTGTATCCGGCTTGTGTTCTTTCCTTGCAGCATCTCCACACATCTCCCGCCCTCCGTGCCTTGTAAATCAAAAAAAAAGAAAAACAGGTGGCAGGTCATGCAGATTTCCTTAAAGTCAGTGGGCCACAAACATCTATCCAAAAGAGCATCACATTTCTGTCACACATGATGACATAATGACCACTTGGAAACTAATAAACAGCTTCATTCGACCAAAGCTATTGCTCCTTTTCATCGTTGCTGTTCCCCATCCCTCTCTCCATCTCTCTTTTCTCTTCCTCTCCTATCTGTCACAAATTCATCCTCCTGCACCTTAGTTCCTCGCTGTAGCCGGAGTTACCCATAAATCACCGCTGTTGTCTAACGCTTTCCATTTTCCCAGAAACACAGGGCGGCTGTTGCAGAAATTGGGTCAGGCATAATCTGTAAGCAGCAGAGCCATGCTAGTCATGATTCTGCTGGGTTTTGTAGCCATTAGCACACAGTGGTGGGATGAGTACAGAGACTTTGGGTTGAGGCGAGGGGGATGTGACATCCAAGTAAAGCTGGTAAATGATTGCTTCTCATTAACCACAAGACATCTGAGTGTGAGAGTGTGTTTGGCTGTGAGTACGTGACATTGTGCATTCAGCATTTGCATGAATTGAACTATGTTTTTTTTTTCTTTAAGAAATGTTATTTGATTGGATTTGTTGTGCTGAGCTTCAACAAATTAAAAACTGAACTGATCCTTTGAATGTAAAGATGCACTATATAAAGAGAATTCAAAGTGCGGCTGATCCATTGCACGCAGTAGAAAAGGAGTACGGCTCAATATCAGCAAGAGTCTTGAACTTTTACATCTTAGGTTTCCTCTTCCAAGGTCCGATGCTTGGAGGCAGACTTCAAATGAGAGAAGATCCCGCCCAGAGGCACGATTAGTTAAAGATATTGTGCATCTCATTTCCAGCATGAAATGTGCTTCATACTTCTTGTAAACCACCTCTGGTGCTATAAGCACTTGTAATGTTTGTGATTATGAAACTGGTTAAAATATATATGGATATGATTTAATAAAAACACAAGAAGTTTTAGACAAAGCTCGATATTTTATTCTGCTTGTATAGGCTGAGGAATCAAGCAGCTATATTAGCCTTCCAGATGAATAACTGCATTACATTTCACACTGCAGTTCTGCAAATGGGTTTGCTTTCGCCATAAGAATTAAAATGCACCTGTCAAGAAGCTCAACCTAAAACTTGTAGGAGAGACAGCTAAACTGCACTGGATCCAACATAATTTTATGTTAGTTTACGTAATATGATTCTGGATTTTCCCCTTTATCCTAGGGGTAAAAGCTAAATATGCTCTCAGTGTGAAACAACTATTGTGGAATGGTTCAGAGGATAATTAATACAGTCACAATAAAAATGTATGTGACTGTATAACAAATCTTTTACATAGATATCACACTGTAGAATTCTGTTTCTGTGCTCCTTAAGGGACACAAAAGTGTCACAAAATTATGATAATAATGTTACATTACAAGTGTTGAAAAATAAACAAAATTTGTCAGTGAAAGGAGTATGTATGCAAAAAAAAGTCATAACACCACTGAAATAGAAAAATTTATTGAATGTGGTTATATCTGATGCTTTAAATTACAACAAAAACAAATAAAATATATAATATATATTTCCCTCATATGGAAGAATTGTGTCTTGTTTGTCCTTTGGTAAAATAACATTGTGGATTTATAGCCTTTTTTTATTTTTTCCAACCCAGTTATAAATAAAATATGCATTAGCAACTATTATTTTAATCCAATTTTCTGGAATGAGATATGCAGGAAAAAATCCAGAGTTTGGACAGAGCGAGGAGGAAAATGAAATAAAAGTACAAAATTGTTAATAGTTATACACACGGTGTATTTTATACATATAGGGAAGCTTGATTGCTTTCTTATGAGACTTAATTGTTGCATAATAAGATTTTTGACCCCCAACAAATAAAATGATACAATTAATATACAAGTGTTGTGGAGAGACATAAGAATGTGGTAATGGTTTGTAATGTATTACGTGGACTGCAGTGGTGAACATACAGAACAGTCAGTCAATACTCGATTTTGTTGTACAGGTTGTATAAAGGTAACGCTGGCAGGTTGCTCCCCGGGTAATAGAGGGGCGTCGGAAAGGCGATAGACCGGGGAACAGGTACACGCAGTAAGTTGTTATCTCTGAAAACCAGCGGCATCCCCACTAGTGTCTGTGCGGAAGCGTGGGCCATGTTCGCCGCCTCCAGTTCAGCTGAGAGCTGCCGTTTCCACTTGTTCCTGCGGTTCTGAAACCACGTCTTGACCTGAGTCTCCGTCAGCTGCAGGCTGGAGGCCAAGCAGGCCCGCTCCGAGCTGCTCAGGTAGCGCTTCATGTCGAAGGTGGACTCCAGCTGGTACACCTGACTCCGCGAGAAAACCGTGCGCGTCTTCTTCTTGGCCGAGTTGCTCTGCTTCTCCGCGCCGTCCGTCTGTCTCTCGTCGGAGAGAGGTGACAGTTGGTGGCACGGCCGCTCCTGCTCCTGCTTGTAATCCTGCAGCCGCGGCTGTGACAGGTGCGCTCGCCGCGCCAGCGCTTCGCTCCCGGACAGAAGTCCCTTAGCGGCACCTGAATGAAGCAGAGGAGGATTGATGACTCTCCAGACAAATTTAAGGGTGCTTTCTTTTTAAACAGGCATATTATATGTATATATATATATATATATATATATATATATATATATATATATATATATATATATATATATATATATATATATATATATATATATATATATATATATATATATATATATATATATATATATATATATTACACACACACAGAGTTTTGTACTGTGTGAGCTTTTAACTCATTAAATCTACGGCTACAATTTTATACACACGCACGAAAGAAAACTAATCACAATGACGTTACGGTGTAGCACGCTTTAACGCTCAATTGACGTCGTGTAAGCCGCTGTGCGAACATGTTTCCTCAATTATCAGGCTCAATTAAATTTGAAATGAGACAGAAAACAGAGGGCTGAACAGACGACCCTACATCGTCCCGACGCTTATTACAACAAAGTGGACGCGGATTTGCTTTTTTTCTGTGTATTTGTGTTAAAGTCACAAAAACATGCTTACTTTGTCTATATATATATATATATATATATATATATATATATATATATATATATATATATATATATATATATATATATATATATATATATATATATACACACACACATACAACTAAATAATAATAACAATAATTATTATTATTGTAATGATAATAACAATAACAGCAATAATGTCTGACCTAAGCAGGAGAAGTTGTGTGGCCGGTGCCGCGTGCAGGGCTCTCCGTGGCTGGTGTCGGAGCAGCAGCAGTCGGCGGAGTCCTCCCCGCCGCTCAGCTCCTCCTCGGACGACACCGACAGCGAGCGTCTCCGCGGCGGCGGCGGAGGCGCCGGCGGCCCCTTGGAGAGCTCTTTGGTCCCAGAGCGCGGCTCATCGGACGGCGTGCCCAGAATAGACTGGATGGTAAAGCTGGAAATCGGGCCCGACGAGCACTTGCTCCCGCTGTCCTCTGCGCTGCTCATTCTCGCTTCATAACAGTATTGAAGTTTTGACTGAATCGGTCTGTCCACTTGTATTCCGTGATTGCTTTCTACACGAACGGTGCGTAAAAATCACGAAAGCTTCTTTCGTCCGACTTTTTTTCCCCTCTTGTTTCCCCCACCCCAGCCTGTTTAATTGTGGAGTTTGGACATTGGAGGTGTTGGAGGTGTTTTTTCTGGAGCTCGGGGGACGTGAGTGTATTCCTGGTTCCCCTCCTCGCGCTCTGGATCAGCGGCAGCAAGGTTGCGTTGCTTCATTTGCATGTAGGTAAGCTCCTCCTGGGCCAATCACAGTCTACAGCTCAAGCCCGGAAACTTCAAATTCCTGTCAAAGCGCTGAGATGGGATGAAGAGGGGGGAGAGGAGCGTTCAACTGAATATACGACACATGCAGCAAGTAACAATTACGCTATAGCAGCTATAATGGAGAGCGCCATTGAACATGTATTTATTTATTTATTTATTCTCGCATGGGATCCATGCATATTAAAATTTACGAAAATATATCTCATGCAAACCCATTTCCCCCATATAGGCTATAATATGCATTTAAAGAATTTGGCCTTTTGTGCTTCTTGCGGAGTGTTTTTAATTGCGCAACCAGGAAAAGGCTCGCTCAGCTGCAGAGGAACTGAATTAAAAAAATAAATAAAAAGAAAATCAAGTTTTACCATTATTGCATCCACTCTAAATTGTCCAATGTAAAAAGGCGCATCAAAGCTTTGGAAAAAAGACAAAGGCCTAACTGGTTTTCTCCAGAAAATAATAAACTCATTCCGCGTGCATTATCTGCGATTAAGAATTAATTTGATCATTACTGAACCAATCTGGCTCCTGACGATCGCGATCGTGAGTGGCCGGCTAATTGATTGACTAATTGATTGGAGGTGGTGGGGATGAGGGTGCGCACGCTTGTGAGTGCCTCTCTTCTCTGCTCCGCTCGTACAGGACAGCTGTGTGGCTGAGATGAGGTTTCGGCCACACTATTTTTGTTTTACTGCTTCGGCAGGAAGCCCCACATTGCGCATGGTCAGTTTCAATCAGCCGCCTCACAGTACCAGCTACAACTGCACGTGGTGTTAAGACAGCCAGGGAATAGAGACACAACTTCAGCTAATTGTGGATCTGACATTTCTGCTGCTGCTGTTGATGATGCTGACGATGCAGCTGGCATCAGGTTCTGTCCTCATCTTCTGGATCCGCGGGTAAATATCCTCAACCGACCGAGGCACGGGACGCTTTACCGAAGGGAGACTAATATATGTGTGGAGTCAAAGGTGATGCTGGATTTATTGTGGCTACACATAAGGCGTGAAATCTGCAATGACATGCACTCAAATAAATGCATTTTATGTGTTGCACCTTTCATTCAGTCTCGCAGCCATCACCACTTTTACGTGACTGCAAAGCATCACAAAGAGTTAACTCACACACACTCACATGTATATGTGTGTATATATATATATATATATATATATATATATATATATATATATATATATATATATATATATATATATATATATATATATATATATATATATATATAGGCTATATATATATTTCACCCGTACGCCTGCAGGTGGAGCAGCTGAGTTTATAAAAATGCCCAAAATTCTCTGATTCTGTGACATAAATTCATGGACAGATGGGGACACAACGCACTGCTTTTCGGCTCCACATGCTGTTTTCATGTCAGAGTTTGCATTTATTGGTCAGTCTAAAGCAGGGTAGTTGCTTCTGTTATGGAAATTTGCTGGCGAGGCCCAAACAGCAAAGAGTGGGTCTGAGATCTCGCCCTATATCACCATGATAGGTGGCGTATATGGGCGCCCTACCGCAATAACTGAACAAGATCTTTAGCAGGGGAGAAGGGGGTCTGAGGAAGACAGATGAAGTTATGAGGCGCTTTGATCTGGAAATCAAGCTTCGATAAATATTAAACAAAGACCCTTTTACACGTGTGTATTATGATATATGGCGTGTCCTATTCTAAAATAAGGAAATTACCAGAGAAAATGATATCAATAAATTTTCTAAGTATAAACGTTGATTATGTTTCGATTTTCATTCAAGAAAGCAGGGCGTGCTCTTTTTTCAGGAGCCGTTTGTGTGAGTGCGTGCACATGCTGTATGGGAAAGAGAGGGAGAGAGAGAGAGAGTTGTAAACGCAAGCAGAGCAGCAGCCCTGGAGGTGTACAATTTATGTAATCTGAGTGTGGAAATGAACTGGGTAATTTATTGGAAAACACAAAGTCAGGAAGATTGGATCAGTACAGCCTATCCAAGGGCCCCTATCCATCAAGTTCCAATTAACAACCTAACCATTGAGTTTTAATGGCTTTCCAATCTACTGCCCTGATAGACTCATCAATTCCTGGGGGAGAAATTAAGAAAATCGACCGCCCCCCGGCGTTTCAGTGTCATTCTTCACAGCAACTATATGTCAAATTAAAAACACAATTAAATTTTAAACTGTTCCAATCAGACGGTGCCCCGCAACCTATGTTTCACTTAATAGAACTTTGATGAAAATCTGATGTTCACATTCAATCAGAAAAGCGAATGGCATCGGTATAAATCGAGATTTCCTCTAGAAGAACCGTCAAAAATATTTGTTCAAAAACACGATTTCTGACTCGGGGACAGAAACTGCTGGTATTGTTTGTTTTTTTGCTTTTTTTTGTTTGTTTGTTTGTTTGTTTTTGTTGTTGTTTTTTTGGTCTGGCCTGAAAATGTGCATTGGTGTATGTCTGGAGAATCCTTTTGAGGATATTCTTGAAGTTTCCTGAACAAATCTGTTTGAGACAGACAATAAAGAGGTTTTGTTTTTTTTTAGTTGATATAATCTGACACATCTAAAGTTTTTGGTTGTACAAAGAGAAAAAACCTAATTGGATATATTTGCTTTGCATTATCCGTGATATATGCGCTGGGCATCTGCCAAAGCTTATATCTGCAAACTCTGCCAAAACAAAACCTTATCTTCTGAAAGCTTAAATCTCTCTAACAAACTTAAATGTGAGCATGCAGCAGCTGCAGGGAGGAGGTGAGTATCATTAAGGTGCTCTGGCCACTTGTGAGCCGCCAAACTGGCACTGAAACCCGTGATAGGGCTCAAAATGACCCACTCAGCTCTCCATTTTAATGTAAAACACTGAGTGCGGTCCACGGTCACGTCCGTTTGTCCCCGTTCGCTGAAAAAGTGCCTTTTTATCTGATTTTGGCCCCGCACCCTTTACTCCTTTACATAAAGATGTCGGACAAATGGAGATTATCGAGTGGTAATTTTTTCAATTTATGCGCGCGAATCAAGGTCATAAGCAGAGGCGAATCACACGGCTCTTTCCTTGTCGCAGCCGCGCTGCAGACGTTCACGGATCGATATATGCCAGAGGAATAATGCCATACTAATCTATTAATTTGCGATAATGGGGGCCGTGCTGAGTGTGCATGGTAGTTGCGCGTCAATAATTGGGCGATCTGATGATATTTGAATGAACCCATTGTCTGTTGATGAGGTCATCATAGATAGTTTATAGGTGACTGATTAATATCCAGTAACCGTATTAGCCTGCAGATATAAACAATGCACGGCTTAAAGGTTGTGCTGGCTAAAAAAAGCACATGTGTGCCTCGCAGATGGATTTACGCATGAGCTCATCTTCGGTTCAAATGATTCTTTGAGGGATTATTTCCAATATTTGCGCAAAGGGTTAATGGGGATTATTAACTATCCTTACTCCGTGCATAACAGGTTATTTGAACTGGGTTTAAACTCTGATGGTCCCAGGAGATTGGCAGTGCGATGAAGCCCCATGAACAGTTATGCAGAGTGTGGAACGCTTGTTGGGACTTTTAATTAAATGGAGAAATAGAAAGTGGTTTGAGCCTTGACAAACACTTGAGGATTCTACTCATAATTAAAGGAATTATTGCTATTAACCTAACTGCTGCTTTCAAGGGTAAAACAGAAGAAGCTGACAGGCGTCCTCACGCTTACTTTGAAGCTTCATGCATTTCTGTCAAGTTTAGAAAATACGTAGAAAACTGTAAAACACATCATGTAAATAAATATTTAAAGAGATGTAGGCCTACATGTAAAATTCCTCCACTAAAACTCGTCTGACTGTGCCCATTCCTCGCAGTATGACTTCTAAACTATTCTGACAAAATGGAATATATATATATATATATATATATATATATATATATATATATATATATATATATATATATATATATATATATATATATATATATATATATATACATAGGCTATATATATATGTGTGTGTGTATGTTGTTATGTGCTTGAACTTTTTTAGATGAGGGTGGTATTTTCTCAGAATTTTTCTTTATGTCAAAAATATTAAAGAGGAGCATAATTATCTTTTCTTTTGTCTTTTTCTTGTTTTTAATTAATTTCGCTTCGGGGATTAATAAAGTCTATTAAAATGAATTGAATTCAAATTCAATTTGTTTTGGTCTAAATAATTTCATGAACTCATCCGTAAAGGTAAGTTAGTCTCTTCCGCTTTCCAATGGGATCTGTCACATTAACAGCAATCTCTAATTTCAAATTTTACAATTTTAAAATAATTAATTTAAAATACCAAACATGTGGACTTTAAGCATGCAGGGTTTTATTTACAGTTTAACTTCACCGAATATGAATGTTTTAACGAAAACAGTGGCATACTGGTCCTGTTACATCACTTACTGCATTCATGAGCCACAACAGGCATCCATTGCTAAGAGAGAGATTTCCTTTTAAGGTTGTCAAAAACAAATGAATAAGATGTTAAAGTTTAATTTTCTTGTATACGTTGGATACTAATATGAGACAAAAACGTATTAATCTGGGGTAATAGAAACGTTGACGGCATCCTGCAAGAACAAACAATCGTCAAATAATTCGTGTTACAACCTGGTATAAACGCGCGCAAACACTCACGAATGCACGGATAAGAAATAAAATATCATAAAACAGTAACTATTAACCTTCTTTGCTGTGAATACATCACAAATCATTTGGGCGAGATGATGGCAATTACGTATAATTATATATATATATATATATATATATATATATATATATATATATATATATATATATATATGTATGTATATATATATGTGTGTGTGTGTGTGTGTGTGTGTGTGTGTGTGTGTGTGTGTGTGTGTGTACATAATATATCCTTGTGTAAAATAATACAAAAACATAAGGAATCCGCTCCATTTTATTTCACAACATGTTTCATCAATACAATATCAAAACGTTTTGACTGTACAAAGTAGAAGCCGTATTTGGAGGCTCTTCTCCCCACCCGTCATTAAATATATACATTTACATATTTTTTTTAACACCAGTGTAGTCGACTTTAACCACTCCTGTACAAAAACACAAAGAATCTAAAGAATCTTAGGAGACTTGTGCTTGAAAAGAGGTGTCTGTGTAGATGGAGCGACAGAAACTGTTACCGAAACATAAAGCCACGTGTGTAATTTACAACTTGGAGTGTCTTGATTGTCCTTCGTACAAGCGCTTTTAAACAAAGAGGGGGAAAAAAAGGAAAAAAAAAAGACTCATCAGTGTCCCAACATGAATAGGTGGCAAAACATGTTTCCCATTCAGAGGATCATTCACTCACAGCACACATATTGCACATCAGCGTGACATCATAACGTAACTGAAATCAGATCAGTGTGATAGTTGATGAGCAGACCGCGACTTCAGGTCGCCGGTTCGTGTGTGTGCGCGTGTGTGTTGTTTCTGTTTTGTTTTTGTGTTTGTTTTGTTTGTTTATTTGTTTTTCCTTATAAACCAACCAACTGTGTTGGCCTGCCCAGCAGTCATCATGATATTTAAACAAGGACATTAAGACAAATAAAAAAAACATTGTCAGAATTCTTGAGCTTATACAATAATGACAATAATAATAATAATAATTAATAATAATAACAACATGTGAAGCGCACCCTCATGGGAAATGACACAATATTTGCCAATAGGTCCATGTTTGCCTGACAGTGACAGTCTTTTCTAAGTTTTTTTTTCTTTTCTTTTAGTGTCTTCAGCAGTCTCAAAGTTGTATAAAAATAATCACTTTTTTCTTTCTTTCTCCCTTTCTTTTAATGTATTTATTGAAATGAATAGAGACACTAACTTGTGCCACAAAACTCTTCACGTCAGCCTCCTTTCAGACCGGCCTGAGCAGCGGGACTGATGTCACGATGGGGTGGGAGTAGTAGACCCCGGGGTGCGGGAAGGTGAGCAGCGGCTGGCTGACCGGCACGCTGGCGCCCGAGCCGCCGCCCTCCGACCCCGAGCTCTCGTGGTAGAGGATGGGCACCCGGACTATCCTCTGCGCCGCGGCGTGGCTCAGGTTGGCGGCCTCCAGCTCCGCGGCCAGCTGTCGTTTCCACTTGTTCCTGCGGTTCTGGAACCAGATCTTGACCTGCGTCTCGGTGAGGTGCAGCGACGCGGCCAGGCCGGCCCGCTCCGAGCTGCTCAGGTAGCGCTTCATGTCGAAGGTGGACTCCAGCTGGAACACCTGGCTGCGGGAGAACACCGTGCGCGTCTTCTTCTTGCGGCACGGCTTCTTGTCGTCGTCCCTTTTCTTCCACTCCTCCAGCTCGTCCTTTTTCACCTCTTCGGCGTCGCTTTCCTCCAGGATGATCTCGTCGCTGCTTTTGTTGTGGTGCTCATCGTCGTCGTCGTCGTCCTTGGTGTCCGGCTCGGACTTGAGCAGCAGGTCTGGAGAGTCCCTGTCCGTGCCCGAGGTGGGAGACGAGTCTCTGGCTCCTGCTTTCTCCGTGACTGCAATGGGGGACACGACCAGGGAGAGTCAGTCAGAAACATGAGTGTATATGTGTGTGTAGGCATTCATCAGACCCTGTTGATACTGGAAAGGCTTTTGGGAAACTAAAATTGTCAAGAAAAATGACTTGCGTAATGGACTGAACATAAAACATTTCAGAGGGACGTGAGTCATTACCTTTTTTTTAACCTCAAAATGAGGATTTTTTTTCATAAACACTCCACCTGCTTTTCTGCACTGTTTAACTGTATATACTCTTCATATCCTGTGTTTATACATATTTTATACGTATCTTTTTGTATTCTTTATATATTTTTTTATTTCTGACTTTTCAGTCTTTTTACCCCTCCCCTACATGTGTGCTAAGTGTACTGCTGACAACAAAATAAGTTTCCCCACTGAGGGAGAAAATAAAGGATATCTTATCTTATCTTATCTTATCTTATAATAAAACAGCCTCTATTTGTGTCATCCATGAGGTACTTTTATTATTCCTTAAAACTTTTCGTCTTGTGGCGCTATAGTTATAACAGTACCACTAAGAGTGGAAATCCCACGTGTGTAAATCATTTAAACAAGCAAGTAAAAAGGCTGTCAGTGACCGAGCCTCGGGGGTAAAGATGTGCAGCGCGAGCGCCAACAGACAAATCAAAAGCACGCTTCGCATCGTCACCCTCACCCAATGATTTCATGATGTCTACTTCATTTTATGCACAGTGTGTTACTTTATTGATCTATTATCCCGCGTCCTGGCATAACAAAATAGGCCTTCACGGAGGACAGGATGTTAAATCATTAGGCTATACTTTCTCAGCGGTGGGAAGCGGGAGCATTATTATTCCTGACATGACATACAAAATATAGTTTTATAGGAAACGTTTCCTAAAATATTTCGCACTGGCAATATGAAGGCGATTTCAAACCACTTGGAAAGCTTGATAACGTGAAAGCTGGATATGCAATCCAGAATATGCTAGTAATTCTAGGCCGAGCTCAAACACTAAAAGATGCGCATCTTACCTTCGGTTCTGTGCAGATGTGCGGCTGAGCTGAGCGCGTAGGGATACCACCACGCAGAAGTGCGCTCCAAGTAGTGAGCCGGTAGACTAAACCTCTGTGCGGGCAGTTCAAAGCGTGGAAAGTTGAAGTCTCCGACCTGGGAAAGTGGAAATCCCCCCTCCAAGGCCGCCTTAGTGGCAGCCAGCACCGGTCTGGGCTTCGACGGCTTACTGTCACAGTTTAGCAGGTTCTTGATGAAGAAAGGGGAATCCTTGGCCGGAGCGCACGCCTCTTGCGTCGTCTCTGGCATCGCTGCGGTTGTGGTCTGAACGCGGTGACCCACGAAAAGTATAGGAATTAAAAAAGAACGGAGTTAAAGAAAAAAAAAAGGAAAGCTGGCTTATACAGACGGTGGATATCCAGGCTGCGATGGAGTTCCTGTTTTATTCCTCTCGGAAACTCGACTTCGCACCTGGAGAGCGCGTCAAAACGCGCGTCCTTCTAAGCCAGAAACATTAGAAGATAAAAGTGTTGGAGAGGTATCGGGGAAGGAAAAAAAAAAAAAAAAAACATGGACGTGTCTCATCCCACAGTCTTCAGTCAAAACGCAAATTGTGTCCACCGTGTCAGTCAGTCTGGCGTCTGATGCTAATGATGAAATAAAAATGTCATCCAAGTTAAATGCGAAAAGTATAGGCTATTGGGCATGTACAATGGCAAATGGGATTAAGGGAGAGACGGCGAGGGGAGGGCGAGAGAGAGAGAGAAAGAGAGAGAGAGAGAGAGAGAGCATCTTCCCCTCCCTGTGCTGGCTGCAGGCTGTGCGCGCTCCCCTGTTATTGGTCTCATGCAGCCCAATTAGCAGCAAATGAACACGAGCCTGTTACCGCCAAAAAGGAGGGTTTGCACCGAGGCGAGGAGCGCCCCATCGCCCAACTAAGACAAACAGCGACACGCCAATCAGGTGCATGGGGGGTTTCACGGTGTTTGTTTTATGCAATAGAAAGTCTCGTTTGAATTACCTATAGAGACTTGTTCAGGGTGAGAAAAGAGTCATGTAGGACTCTTGAAGTGATTCTCCCCCAGCACCAAAAAAAAAAAATAGTTCAGTTCAAAGAATCCATCTTTGATATAAAGTCACCTTAACTGTGTAGATTTGTTCATATTTTTATGATGTCTTCTGAAAAATGAATTGCCACTAGCGGCATAGTCACGATGCCCGCAGTTAGTCTAATAGTTAAATGGTCCCCAGTTTTTTGTGAGTCACACTTTCATATTGAGTAACAACATGAAAAAAGGCCTGAGATCAGGCTGCAGCTCCTCAACGTGTCACCAATGGGCGATTAGACTCATATTTCGAATTCATTGATTTTTAGCGAGGGCCACTTTCACAATGTCTGCGGGTAGCGCACTCATTTTTTTTCCATCCCTAATCGATTCCGTTAATTCATCCCTCGGATTGCACTCTGTGTAAATGTGCTATGTATATTCACTCATTGATATTAATTGACTTGTTAAAGAGCGGTCGGGTGGCTTGGCTGGGAGCGCTCCCAGAGTAAAATGACGGGGAGACAGCGCCCTCTGTAGGCCACAGTGGTGAAGTGCCAAATGCACTTCCCAAATGGAAGAGCACGTGATTGTCACTGATTTGACAACATAGTGAGCACAGAGATGCAATTCACGCTTGTCCTCTTCCAGACAAAAACAATGAATCGTATTTGTTAAATAAAAGGGACTGACTTCACTGAGATGTATTTATTTCAGTCAAGATGTTTCTATTTCTTCAAGACATTGATTAGCAGCATGATGAAATAAGCATTTCTTCAATTTTGCAAGTGCCATTCGTTTAGTGATGTACTCAAATAGAAGATCATCTGAAACTGTGAGGACAGCATTTCCTTGCAGTCATTACAAGTATTTGACTGCACTCCCAGACTGAGGTGAAAATATACATTTCTCTTTAAATTTCTAAATCATATTTTTAAAAGCCTCAGTGTTTTAAATGACTTGGTTAGACGCTTAATATTTAAACGCTTTAAACGCTTTATATTTCTAAATCCAGATCATGCAGTGATCTATTGCAGATGTGTTTTTGTGAATCGAGTTAGCTCTTTAAGTGATTCTGAATAAGGTGGCGACTACTTGTGTTCACATCCTTAAAGGTGATATAAGATATTGTAGCTGTGTCCACTAAAGTTTTCCTCATATTAGATTGACATGAAAGATAAAGACAAACCTTTTGCCTGTGGATAAATATCTTTAGAAATGAGCCTTTTGTAGGACTGTATTTCACAGTTTTTTTCTTTTTTCTTTTTTTTTTGCACTTGTGGATACCGCAGGCTGAAAGCATGGAGATCCTAATTACAACAAGAAAAGCTTGGGTGTTTTTATGCCAGTTTTAGAAATCCACTGCAGGGTTGAAACATAATGGGAAATCCCCTCATTTGGTGTCTTGATGATGCACTTATAAAGTGCAGTGCATAACTCCTTTAATTTGATTTAGAAACTGCAAGGACTGAGGCAGGGTCTTCATCATTTTCATCGTCATCAGGTTCCCTAAGGATCGGTAAACTGTCACCCTTAAAAAAATTTCTCCAATCAGGATTGAAAATGTTTTACCAAAAGTAAAAAAAAAAAAAAACAGTCCTGATGTGCTTTATAATAGTCAGCGAAGGCCATGTTCGTAAAATGTCCCTATAAACACTTGAAAGAAACCACCAAAAATATTTGAGGGTATACTTTTTTCTTTAAATTGATCTCTTGTCTCATCCACAAATGCCATATTTGATGAATATTCTTCAGTGAAAAAGAACATGAACTTAATCACATTCTTCGTGTCGAAAATACAGATGTGAAAGCATGACGCATGATGAATTTGTTTGTGAGAACTTCAGCAACCAGATATAGTCTGTATTATAGCAGAATGAGATTTTAATCATTTTAAGGACGTAAATTAGAAAGAAGGTTGAAACTGTACAAGGTGAGAATTTGAAGTCTGGGATTTGAAAAAAAAAAGACAGTAAACATTGCCTAGAGGTCATGGAGCCCCTCTGAATGCTCCATAAGTCTATTTTTGTTGTTCCTTGGGTAGGTTACTATGACTTTTATATTATTTATTTCAAAGCGCCCAGATATTGATTATTTCACAAGGAAAAATGACAAATGGCAGGAGGGAATGACACGGTCAGCAGGTTCTATTAGAGAAATGATAGTGTTGCTCGTGGTTTGCTAAAAGGTCCAGTTTAGATACTTTATAGGTTTACATCCATCATCGTCTAATGACCTATTTGATGAAAAACACACGCTCTGGTGACAACAGGCCTGTGCAGCCAACTTTGCTTTGTAATTGCTTCCATATTAAATATAGATTTTTGTTTTGATATCTTGTGAGAATTCTCTTCTGTGGGTCAGAATTGTGATGAAAGACAATGGCAAAAGTTCAGGGGGAGAAAACTGAGAAAAAAGAATGGAGGAAAATAGGTGGGTAAGAGATGTTGACAGTGGCACTGCGAGTTTGTTATTGTGAGTTCTGAGCAGTGTCTCAGGCAAGATTCAAAAGCTTTACTGGAGTAAAAATGACTCTAGAGTCATATAAAAGTAAACTCTTAATTGTTCAACTCCTTCACTGTAAGTGAGTAACTGTTCCCAGAATTGTAAAAGTAGTTAAGATATGAAATCATACTTGTAATACATTGGGAGAATGTTTAACAAAGTGAACCCTTTTTCTTTAAAATCATTCAACAATATTTGATGTTATCAGTTAATCAGTGTTGGAGGAAGAATCCAGATATTTTACAAATGTAATAGTACAAATATATTATAAAAACTTACAATTAAAACCATGGAACTGATAGCAAAATAATTCAAGCATTAATAAGAAAATGTGCAGCCCAGTTTATTAAAAAAAATAAAATAAAACTGAGTAATACATAATCAAAATGATATTTTCTAAAATAATATTATCTATTATATATTATATTATCTAAATATATTATCTAAAATAATAAAAATGCAACATACTACAAAATCAAAATTGAGTAATACATAATCAAAACATTATTTTAATGTAAAATAATGCAAATACAACATGCTACAAAATCACATTTTGAAAGTGATAATCATTTTTTGATAAATATATGCCCATTTTGAATTCCCTGATAACAATATAGATACACTATATCTGTCCAGTAAAAAGAAAAAGCTTCGCAGCAGAGCCTGATCGTGAGTCTAAATCGTCCACAGGAGTGAGTGTGAGTGATGTGTTGATGTTTGTATGAAACCCTGCAATGGACTGTCAACATCTCCAGGGTGAACCCCAGCAGATCATTTAGTGAGAGAGTGATAGATATAGATGATAAATATATATCTATATATATTTATCACATAAAATCACTAAAGGATGCATAGAATGAAGGAATCCCTGCAGTCAGGGAACTAGAGCAAACAAAACCAAACACAACTTCATCATAAGAGTGTCAGTATTCACACAACTGAATTCAAAAATAATCCGAACGTGTCTTTCTCGAACTAACACATCCAGATAATGTGGTTGAAATTAAGCCAATCCCTGCATGTAAACATTAAGCAGAACTGGAATTGGCCTACATGCTCTCCATCTGCTCCACAGTTCCTGTAGCTTTGACTGGGAATTACAGGGAGAATTCAATATGAAGCAATACAGAGAAGAAAAATAAAAACTCAAAGCGCACAAAATGCAGGAAATGTACAGTTATAAGTCTGTCAGATTCACCATTTGCCCTTTTTCCAATTCGCTCCCACCAGCTAAACCAAAGAAAGGCACAATGTTTTCAAACTGTAACCCCACGACAAGTGTGACAGATACCTTTGTTGTTAAATGGACAATGAAAGCTATTGCCATAGATTGACTAAATGGTGCATTTAGATGTGTTATTTGATTAACTGGCTTGCTTGCAGTCCAGACTTGTTACTCATTGAAAACATTCCCCTTCTTGGAAACAAAAAGTAGACAAAGGAAGCCTTAAAATGTTGAAAGCACAGATGATGAAACAGTTAACATCTAGTGGTGAAAGCCAATATCAGGCAATTCATTTTCAAAACTAAAGCTAACTGGATTCTCACTGGAAGAACTTCAGTAAACATTCACCAGTCCCAGCTTTTATAAAACAGATTTCAAGCATCACATTCATGATGAGGATATCATTTTCAAATATAAAAAGTTAAATGTTAAGCTTTTTAAAACAATTATTTTAGTTCATAATGATATGAATCACACCAGCTCGGTTCCTGACCTCCGTTATAACAAATATTGCAAACAAGTGTCATCTGAGTCATCTGAGATGACGTTGATGTATTATATGAACATGCTGCTCTGATTTGGTTTGTGAAACAGTGTTTATACAGATTCTTTCTGCCAGATTGCTTCCACACAGACAGTGTTTATCACAGAAACTTCCACCCAGTGTCCTTCTCGCACTCTTAACTGTCCACTCCTGCCGCAACGAGCCATTAAACCAATGAAGGCCACACAGAGATTGCTTAGATTTAAGAATTACATTTAAAGAAATTAGTGGCCGTCCACTGACCTGACAAGCTTTAATTGGAATTGTGCAGGTATTGATTGTAAGTGGCTGGGGGAATCTTAAATTACAGCCTGATTAGCTTTTACTTGGTACCTTGCACTGCTGAGTCGAAGGAGCTCAATGTCATTTGGCTTAACTTAACTGAGAGGAATCTTGTTACTTCCTGTGTAAACAGGAAGCAACATACATATAAGATGAAGTGACAGCTTTTCCAAGAAACTGCTGTCCACTCTCTTTTACAAATAATCAAAAAACAGGTTGCTTTACATGTATCTTTTGGGCAGATGGAAGATGTATTCTCCTCTTTTATCTCCTCTGCTTTCATTTTATCTACATTTTATCACCTTTTCTCTTTCTTTATTGTTTCTCGGCAGAGATGATGACCTCTGTAAGGTTTTGATGGAAACAGTCATGGGACTGGTGTAGCCCTTTTTCTCCATTATCAGCAGTTTGATCAGAGCCCTCCAGGCACCTCAGACCCAGCCTGTCCATCCTCTGTACCTCCAAAAACTCTTCCCTGGATCGTCAGCTTTTACCTAGCCTGCCTGTATGTGTCATTACAAGTCGATAATCCAGGGAGGGTAGCAGAAAAGTTCTCATCAGTGTCAGTATGAGATATAGATATGGGCCAGGTAACAAATGGCCAAATGCACGGGCAGCAGAGCACGCCATCAATAAAGCAATTTCTTGTGTCATAACAGCCACGCTTTTCCTAAAGCCAACCTTTAAAAACTTTTCCCTCTGCAAATCGCTGCAGCCCCACCATTAGACTCCTGCCTTGTGAATTTAATGGATTCCGTACAAATAATATTCCACCATAATGGAAAAGGTTGAAGTCACTGAAGACAGATGAAGTCATAAACACGTATAATTGAGAATCAAAGACCGATAAATTTTAAACTGCTATCCATTTTCTCTTTTTAGATGATGATCTATGTCTGCACGGCTGCAGGAAAATGGAAGAGATTATGGGGGAAAATTATAACAATAAATTTTCTAAACATACACCTTGATTATGCTTCGATTTTTTGGAAGGATAGAGGGCGAGGGAGGGGGTTAGAAAGAAAGCTGGGATTGCTGAAAGCTTGCTGGCTAAATGGCACCATAAAATAGGTTCCCTGCTCTTTTGCCTGCAGAGCGTAGGCATGCCTGGAGGTGTGATCCCCCCCTCCTCTAAATGGGGGAAATGAATTGTGTAATTTATTGCAAACGTGCACACAGTGAGATTAGATCAGCATATCCCATCAAAGGAACAACAATCAATCAGCCTCTAGTTAACAGCTTGAAACACATAAACCAGGGCACCTAATGGCTTTCCAATTTAACAGATTGATAGACTTATCCGGTCCTAAGGGATGAATTAAGAAAACCGGTTACTTTCACAGAGGCATAGGCACTTTTGACAGAACCTTTTCCACCCCTCCACCTTATACTATCTTCCAAATTTAGAGACAAAGTTAACCTCACAATAAAGAGAGTCAGTTTTCTCTCGTTTCTTTCTTTTCCTTTTTTTTTTATCATTTCTGTTTGAGAAAGTGTGCTGGAGCTTATTTGTTATTCAGATGAGCCGGGAGTGGAAGTGTGTCAGATGTGGAGAATGGGCTCATTTTAATGACCTGATTATCGCGGGTCATTTGGAACTGTGAAGTCAAGGGAGCTATTGAAAGCCACTTAACAATATCTAAATGTGACCCAGGCGATCCATTCAACCAAGAACGTAGTTTAAAAAATAGGAGCTTGTTTGTTTCATATGTAGTTAATCACATAATTGATTGACGCTAACTAAGTCACATGACACATTAAAGGATCAGTTTGATATTTGGGGAAATATATCTGTATAGAAAGATCTGTACAACAATTCTGTGTAGCTGCAAGTGTACAATTAGCACCGCATAAAAAGTGGAAATGGCAAAACAGTTAAATATTTAAAAAATGAGAAAAGAAATCTTTAAAAGGTCACACATTACTTTTTCAGATATTCTGTGTCTTTTTCAATACTGCATGTGTTTCACAGGAAGAAAGAACAATTGTAAAAATGACATTTTTTTTCATTTCATGGGGCTCAGTAAATCAGAACAAATCATCCATTAGATTTCTTTAGAGATATTTTTAAGCCAAACTCATTGAGACCTCCTCCATATGCACAAACAGCTCAAGATGTAGACGCAGTGCTATTTATTACAGTAATATAGTTTACATGCACCAAAGTTTTCCAGGGAAACGTATTAAATCGGCCTTCAGTCCCCCATCTCTTTCAGTGAAGCATTGCTGAAATATAAATAATAGTGATTCAACTGCAGTCTTTCATCAAAACAATGTGTTGTTCCTCTGCTCTGTTTCCTTGGTTTGTTTGTTTTTTTCTCTTTTTTTCATAATACAATTATAAGACATTGTTCCAGCTGCACGTATAGTCACTATGCACGGTTTGTGCAGTTGGGAGATTTTGTTTTTACAGTCTGTGGGTCACAGTGCGTCCAGCAGGAGAGTGGTGGAGATGACAAAATTAATGTCGACAAGGTCTTGCACGCAAGACAAAAGAGTAGAAACGATAGGAATTCACCTTTAATGAAGAAATACAAATAAACATTTTGTGTTCCACTTTGTATTGAGTATTGTTCACACATTAGTGAATGGAGAAGGTTAGGTACATAAAATACGATAACACTTATACTTATTTCAATATGCCCTTTATCACTAACGGTGCATTGTAGTAACAGGGTCAACCGGATTTAGTCCCTGAGGAGGAAATTACTTTAATAACATTCCTGGATGGTTATTCAAACATCCGGGGCTTCTTGACCACAAATAGTTTGGCTTAGAAGCTAAAATCAATACTCGGCAATTACTTCAAATATAAATCATCACATTTGCAGAAGTGCGCTTTTATCAACTTTGTCAAATAAAACAATCTACCTGACTAAAATGTGTAATTATTACTACAATTAAATGTTGTGGTTCGTTGGTACAGATGGAGAGGGTTCTTTTCCTCCTGGACTGCCATGTTGCATTTTTAAATTTCTACAACAAACCATAAAAAATAAGATGAAACAAAATAACAAAAGAGCCATTCTGGTGCTTTTGTTACGCTCTGGAACTTCACCACTAGACGTTAACAAATCTTACACCACGATAGTACCATACATCCAAGATGTGACAACCTGCAACTTAATAAAAAGTTTCTAACCGTTAACTGAACAACAGATACTAGTTATGAAGACATAACAGAATAGGGTTAATTAGCTGCACTGTTTTTATAGGAAGATCAGGATGTGTCATAGTTGTGGTTGTCCACAGCACAATAACAGTTTTGCAAAAATAATAAAAAATCACTGAACAGTCTGGGCTCCAATATCATTACTTACCCACATCTGCCTTTTTAAAAGGGTGTTGGGATGGATGGATGCTGAAAAATGATAAAATTACAAAATGTTCAATCCTCCAAAGACATTACATGACTATGCTTACCTTTGCAAATGTTAATCATCTTATGTTTTGCATTATGTCATGAAAGTGATGATGTAAGATTAAAACATGTTCAAGAATGCTTACAAGGAAGGCAGGAAGCTATGGGAGATGCCTTTACAGCGTTGACTGCCATGCTTCCTGAGTTTGGTCCCCATCTGATCTGGTATTGTCAATTAACTTTTAACTTCACTGTCGGTGTCAAATGTTTAGGGCTAATCATAAAAAAGCATATAGTTTACAGTTAACATCATGTCTAGTGAGCTCTCCCCTATACAAAACAAGACATAAATAAATAAAATGTTGCTATTTCACCATTTATATATCTTAATTGTGATATTACAATATTTCTGTGCTGTACACTAAAAGTCCTCATTGCATGTTTTCCTGTGGAAGTGGGCTATTTCAAGACCTCACCCAGAAGTGGAGACCCTTGACCCAGAGATATTGTGTAATGCACACTCAGTATTACTCTATTATCTTGTCTTCATCCACAGAGACAGCTGATCTCTTCATGGCACTGCATAATTGAGGAGCTGTTGGTATCGAGGATGCGATCCTGACAGGAATGAGAAAGTGTTATTCTAGACACCGCAAAACATTTCAGGCTCAAGTGAGCCCAGACCCACAAGAGTAAATCTGCCGATCAAAGATGACTGGCAGTCTCCTCTCAACTTCAATATGCCAGACATCCTCTGACAGATGTGCATAACAGATGTGTACACTCCAGTGAAATGTGAAAGAACTCGCCACAACTTTTTTTGTTCGGAATGCATTTAAGCAGGACTGGGGTCAATTTCCTCTCACACTGGATACTTCAGGAAATTAAGTGAGATTCAGTTCATGGAATAAGAATGAGCACACAATGATTTCTGATGGATCAATACATCAGGTAATGAGCCCATTCCTAACCATCAAAACTTACAGTGCTTTAACTGCCTCTTTGTTTCTGCTTTTCTATCAGCTTGGTTGGGAAAATTGAACTGGAACTGGTATTGGACAATCTGACACATGGTGGGATCCATGGATGCTCAAAAGTGAAAATGACAACAGAAGCAAAACAGGAACGAAGCTTTTAAATTCATCATGAATCTCATTTTCCAGGTCAAATACTTGAAAATGTTGTTTTCCTACTTGACACTACAATCCTCACTGTGGACTCAACTTTGCCGACCCTCTTGTTGGGTTGGTGAGTAGAGCAAGCAGCGCAGTATTACAAAGTATGTAGAGACATGATTACTCCTGTCCCTCCCTCCTCATGACGACGGTAATCGGTGTGTATTTACTCACTTATCTCCCTCTTTTGCATCACGTGGTGGCAGAGTGCCACTACCGTCAGCTGATTAGCATGACTTCTCTGCCTCTTCCTGCAGCTACCTGGACTGCGACAAGAGTTCATTTCAGCGGAAAGGGAGTGTATAATAGATTTTGGTGCAAACTTCTGGTACAACACCAAAAATATGGGTATGCATTCTTTGATTCAAAAAGAAAGTTGACCTATGTTCTCATATGTTGACATTCTAGCTTTCTTGCTAAAACAGTTAACTGTGAGCTTCCCAGGCAAGGTTGTTCTACCCATTTGCAACATGGAGCTGCAGAGTACAAGTAAAAAGAGGCTTCAAAAGCACTCTTCAGAAAAACCTATGGTTCTTCTTATATCCCTGGCAGCAGGGTTGCCCAGATCTGGCCCCTGCCCTGCAAGTTTTAGATTAATGAATGAATTATCAGCTTGTCATCAAGGGCTGCACGGGTGTGTAAGTAACATAGCCACTTGTGTCATGTGGTGCTGAGGCAGAGAGGCATCTAGAATATGCAGGGTAGTTCTTCACGACCAGGGTTGATGACCACTGCTCTTAAGCGTGCAGGCTGCGGCCCCTTCGAGTACCAAAGTTGGGCAACCATGGTCCATGGTCCCCACAGCAAATCTCACATCTGTAGCTTTATAGGAGATCATTGTTCAGAATGTGTTTTCTGTATCAGTAGGTGGTAGATGGTGGTTTCCTTTCCCTCCCTCTAATTTTGTATAAAAACACAACTCTGTATTTAGGAAAGTTGCAAAAGTTTCTCAATGCCATATAAAGAATAAATGAATCAATATGAAAATTCAAAAGGTATACTTTATTTGGACCTTCAGTTACATTAAATACCGCAGGCATATAAAATGAAACGAAAGTTCATTCCATCATTTTACTTCACATTAAATAAAATGGGAAACATGAAGGGCCAGCATCAATTCCTAATGGGTCTCTTAAAATTGCACTTTCAATACATCAAGTAATCACACTAACTCTTGACAACTCTATCTTCCTCACATCTTAACACACCCCTACAGTCCTCAGGGCACATGGGAAAATTAACCATTTAATAGCAATAAATAACAGAGTCTGACTCAAGGGGACTTCAAATCACTCTTTCTCACAGACGCACACACTCGCACACAAAATGAAGAGAAGCTACATGCAGCTGCTTAACAGCAGATGGTCAAGTCAAATGTTTACGGTCAAAATCGAGTGCGACATAGGTCGCCTCTTTATTCATAGCAACCTTAAAGGAAATCATTGCTTTGTTTGAACTAAGATGGTAAAATCTTTACTTTGACCTCTTTTTAAACTCACAATTATTTTGGTAGGAATAACAATTTACATTAAATTTATTTAGAAAAAAATCAATCAAAGAGAGAGAAAGAAAGAAACGACGGGCAAAGATGTTAATGTATTAATTGGTGGAAGAAAAATGAAAAAAAATCTATGTTCTCCATTAAACATTTATTTGACAGCTTATGCTTTGGATTATGTGAAATCACAGATTATGATTTCACATGCAGACATAGCTGTAAAATCTGCAGTGTTGTAAAAAAAATGCAAACAATTTATTACTATTTGGCTCACCAGTTTAACCAAGTAAAGAATGATATGATGACACATATGTGAATCCATCACACTTTGAAAATCAATAGGGTGAGGACAAATTCTTCTAAATTTGTATTTTATATTTGCAACCATTTGCTTTTAAATGAAAAATCTGACGCTTCCTATGCCAACTTTAACTTCAAATGGTGTGAAGTACCACAAAGTGAACTCTGTGCTATTTTAGGCTTTTATTCAGGCATCCTGGCATTTATCTTTTTCTTTAGTGACATTTCCATTAATACTTCTACTTCTGTCCCTGTTTTCTACTATTTTGCCTGAGTCATTATGTATTCTGTCACAGGGCTTTGTACTAGTCAAAATGGAACATTGATTATTTGTAAAAACATAAGTGCAAATCAAATCAATACAGTGTACACTGCGACAGGAAAGAGCTGCCTACCTGTCCACACACGGGAAAAGGGGGCAGTTATTGACCAATTGATTTGATGTTAAGGAGGGGCATTCTTTTTCCTCATGCTGGAAAAGACCTTGACTGTAAGGTTAGCAATCACTCCACCACCTTACCTCCAACTAAAACTGCCTTTAATACCCAACTGTGTCCTCAATCTCCTTTCCAATGGGGCCCAAGTATGCAACTCTTCCGTCAGCGGCGTTATGTATTTGGCTTTCTATTTCACTTTAAAAGGGGAGAAATTGCCAACATATTCTTTTACAGCCCCCTGGCACCATTAGAAAGCCACCTGTCATTTGGATTATTTATGAAAAACTATTTCATGCTTACTTACATTTGGCGCTTATTTTCCCCCAGTGTGACCTGCAGGAGATTTAGTTCCATTTTGAAAGCCTTAAAGCCAATTCTTTATGTCTGCAGGTCAGCCTTCTCGATTGAGTTGGGATTGAAATACCAGCATGTACTGGAAAAGGTATGGTGAGAGGAAGGCAATAGTCTTTTAATGTGTAGGTGAGCTGCGGTAAAGAGAAAAGGAAGGAGTATACTAAAAGAGGTGAAACAACAGAGAGCTGAGAGCAGGGGGGAGGGAAGATAGGGATTTCAGGTGGATGTGGACCTGGAGACACCTGCAGAAATACGAGGCAATGCAAATGCGGCTTCAAAAGTTGAAGAATGAGTGGCGCACAAACATTCAGCTGCTCCTGCTGCACAGCAGAGACAACAGAGAATGGAAAAGAGCTGACTCAGCATGTTGGCAAGGAAAGTAAAAGCAGAGGCGACACCAAAACAAAGTGACCTTAAATCTACAAGCTTTGATATTTCATCCAAAAACATGCCAAAAACCTTCCCCAGGACAGTTTTTCACAAGGACAACAGTGATAAACTTCGTCCGAAAGGTTGTTTTTTTTCTCTTTGTGGTGCAAGCGTTCATACTCACATTCTTCTTTGTGCAAAATAATTGGAAGTGTGTGTCTTTCTTTTTAGATAACTCAAATTAAGGTTTCAAATAAAGGGCTTCACATGTCAGGACAAAGCAATCATCTACCCTTCGAGTATGCATCTATACTCTGGTCTTTCACTCCCCATTGAGCACACATACACACATTTTTGATGCGGGGTTGGCCTGGGCTTTATACAGTGACCTTAATAAACTGTGGCGTGGCCGCGTCGGTTTGTCACTGTCACAGGTAAGTGATGTAATTAATGAGGGTGTAGTTGAGTGGATGAGAGCCAGGGCGTTAGCTTTTAAACACCTCTCCAGCTGACTGGGTTTGTGGAGGCCCAGCTGGACACAGCCAGCAGATCGATGCAGGGTCAGGGGTCAGTCAACCCTCCCATTATGGCCAAGGTAGCTCCCATCATCGTCTGGCTAATGATGCCTGCAGGAGAGCCAGTGACGGAGCCGCTGCAGGGAGTGGATGCCGTTTTACAGTTTCAGACTGAGGCTGTTTCGTTTTTTGGGGGTTCTGAAACTTCTGTCAGAAAGTTCTTACTTTTACTGAAACTTGCAGCACTGTGCTGCTAGAACGGTTGATTTTATGTTAGGAAGCTTTTATTTTCAAATAAATAATAACTCCCAAACAAATGTCTGCACCATAAACCAGATGAATGATTGAGAGGTTTTGAACTCAAAAAGTGCACGACAGAACAGCATTGTCTGCTATGGTTTGCCAAACTAGTTTCAACCTTCACAAAGAGATTGCAGTGTGGTTACATGCACATTTAAATCAGGCAATTGGTAACAATCTAGCTAAGGATTAAGCTGGAGGTTCAGAGAAATCCAAGTTTACATGCCCGAGAAGACAATCGATTATAGGGTGAGGTGCATTCGACTCCGTGATGCTAGGTGGAGCCACACGCACTTTTGCTTTGGTGTTCTTCCGGTTTCTTCTTTGTTGTTCGTCGTCTTCTTCTTCTCCCACTGTGTTGATATTCTGGCTTTCACAGTGTCATCACATCCGGAAGGGGGAAACACGGGGCAGTCAGTAGCTCGGCTAATCATGCCGGAATAACTCTGATTAGTAGGCTACGCATTATCTGGAACTTATAGCTTGATCTCAAGAGCTTTAACCTCAGAAAACTGTGAATCCTCCAGGTTACTAAGCAAGGCAGCAGGGTTTTTATAGTGGATCAGAGCCTAAATTGAATGATGGGAGTTGCACTGTGGCCTCAAACCTGGTGATACTTTATCCACAGTGCCTTTAGCTTGCTTGTCACTTGGGTCTGTCCATTCTGTTGCCATATTCTTGACGTGTTTTGGCCAGACACTCTAACAAAGGGCCGTCTTTCTGTCACCATAATGTGCTAATTGATGTTTATTGTCTGCAGAAATGACAAGGAGTTATTGATGTTCCCTTTCACATCTTTCATAAGCAGCTTTGTCTCTGTTACTTCTGAGCCCAGCACGTCAGCATGATAGTGGCAGAATGAAATGTGCCACCACTATTACACTTCATGGGTTTCACACAGCGCAGCCAGGTGGAACAAATGCACTACAGTGGCATCATGAACTCATTTTGTGAATGGAAAGGTGGAAACCTGAACAGCTCCACCAAAACTGATTCAAAAAAATTGTCATCAAAATTTGATAAACTCCAAGTTTAATCCGGTCTTGTGGTAACATTTTCATTCACATCTAGGTACCTCTGCTAAAAGAAAAAAGAAAATCCGCAGACAAGCAGCCCATGCCAAACGAATCACATCCTTGGCAGTGGTACTTAACTCAACTATATCTGGAGTGAGGGCCTCAATCGAATGCCAGTACTGCTCCTGAGAGAAAAGGGCAAAGAGAAGCACGGGGACATGGGGAATTGTTCCTGATCAAGCTGCCAATAATTTTTAGGCAATTGATATGCTTTCTATGTTATCTCTTAATTTAAAAATGTCAGCTATAAGGGTGGTTTCTCTCCAAGCTAATTAGATACATTGGTTAGTTCATTCAAACAATTACAGCTGCAGCAGACAAATCACTGAATTATTTAAGAAACTTAAAGTGTAATGTATATTATTTTTTAGCTTTTGATGGGCCATGTATTTTGTGTATGATAATATTTTTGTTTTTGCCTTATTTTTTTTCTAATAACATTAGATTTGCAGAAAATAATCAAGCAATTGTCATTAAAACATCAGTGATAGTACAACTTTTCCTGATATTTTGAAACTGTCTGCTGATGCAAATCAGTGGTGTGTAAATGAGTACCGTGCATCTCTTTTTTAATTAATCAATCTTCAAATTGTTTTCATATGGTTAATTTGTCTTCTCTCACAGAAATAATTATAGATAAAACTAGTCCCTAATATTGGATTTAAAGTGAGAAGTTGGTACTTTATAGCATCCATGCTATACTTTTAACCTGTGTCTACTCTTCATTTCCTTATTCTGGACTGTATATATTCAGAGTTTGTTTGAAATGTGTGATAGAAAAATACGACTCTCTTGGATCCACCTTCAAAAGGGCTGAAGCTTCATTAATCTAAACCTCCTCTCCCATTAGAACGGTCAATTTCAGACCGCTCCATGATGCCGGCTCGGGCACTCAAGCAGATCCATATAGAGATCAAAACTGATCATTTAAACTTCTCTTCACATTTATTTTTTTAGATTTTATAGTTGTTTTGTGTGTGTGTGTGTATTTCTAAAAACATTATTTTTAATATTCTGCAGGTACCCCAAGGAATACAGGGACCTGTTTTGTTCATGATGTTGATACATTATCAACATTATAGCAGGGGAGCATGGGAAATCGTTCTTGGCCAGATTGCATTTGATCAATATCCTCAAAGAGCAGAAGACCACATTAATCTAAAACGTCCCTCACATTAGCAACGCTGTCCAATTCAGACCACTCTTTAGTCAGACTCAATAGCCGCTGTAACCGATCAGGAGGAGAGGAAAACTGGCTCCTGTTTTGTTAATGATCTGGCTGTATCCGATTGTATAAAGATCCTAATTTCTAAAGAAAAAGTATTTTCAAAATCATGTTTCACTGCCGTTGGCTGTAAACATGACCTTTGTAGTATTCTTTATTAAAGGATTTTCATGAAAACAAATGTCAAGACAAAATATTATTCTCTATGGAAGTCAGATTTTCTAAAGTTCAAATTCATCAAATTCATAAGAAATGCACATTTCCTGACAAAGCCAGGAGAAAGATATGTTTTGTATGTTTTCACATACTACTGCATTAATCCTTCAAAATATAACTGAACCCAATTTACATTGCACTTAAAGCAAAAAACAGGCTAAAACTAAAGAAAGAATGCAGCAATTAAAAATTAAAAATGGCATTGATTTAAGTGCAACATTGAAAAAATGAAAAGCATATGAGTGCAGTAGCACACTGATGTTTAATTAATTGAGCCTTGATATGATAAACATTATTTTTTAATAATCATTAAGGCCAATATTTCTGCATTTGTAATAGTAATAGTTATAGTAATGTATATTTGGGCTTTTGAACTGCTGATCGTGTTAAGCAAATAAGGGAAAATTATGAACATGAATGTACATTTTCTACAAATGTTGGATTTTATACAGAACAAATAACTAACTCAATAAATGAGGGAAATAATTAGCAGACTTGCTGCTGAAAATGAGTCCTATAAAAAGAGAATTCTATAATATTTATCACTGTTTAATGTGAGCAGACTTAGAGTAAGCTGAGAGTTGATATTGCACGCGCTATCCAGTGGTGTTTAAGGATATGCCAGGTGATGCACTAAATAATCTTCCCATAGACAGGATAATACATTATAAGCCTTCTTGTAACACGAGTGAAATGCTCTTATTAGGGCAACTGTGCGTTCAGACGCTTCATTCAGGACGATGAGCTACAGTCAGACAGTGACAAGCTAGAAAAATGTCCCCACTTTTCAGGCTGTACAAATGACGTTTGGCCACCATAACTCACAGCTGGACACTTCATTTCAAGTTGGAGGCTAGCTGGCCAGTCAAAAGCTATTATACCATCTTCTTTATTTGTGGCCCCTGGTTTTGGTAGAGGGGCCATCAAATAAATACTACTAAAATGCCACTTCAGTCAAAAATATTGGCCAATTCTTTCTCGCTCGTGACTGGGTCCGGATGGTAACCTGTTTCTGATGGTATAAACCTTTAAGAGTCAGGTGGTCAAGCAGCCAGCATCCGTCATGCCACAACAACACCATGAGTTAGTGTGGATGCATCTGCAAGTGAATGCAGCTGGTGGCTTAAAGCTAGGCTAAAAACTCAACAGTCAGATAAATTGATTGCTAATTCATCACTGGGGAATTGCTTGCTTAAAGGAACAATGATTCACAGATAAAGAAGAAATGACTATGAATATGTTTCGAGGATGACAATCTTTGAGGAGTAATAGTATAATTTGTCAACTGTGACAGGGTATTTGATTGTTCTCGATTTTTCAGCCTGTTTGGAATATTGTCTGGATTTGTTGAGAGGCGCTTCAATACGGAAATAAGGTATTCAAGACAACACACTTAGACTTTCTAAGGTGACAGGAGCTTTATCAGGCATTGCCTCATGTAGTTTCATCTTATCGGTGTGCTGCTATTATCAAGCTGGTGCCTGTGTGGGTGTGTGATAGACAAAATGAGTGAACAATCTCATTTGTGTGCTTGTGTGTTTTGATGAGAAAAATATAAGCTCATCCTCTCATGCTAAAGTGAAACATTTCTCTTTTTGTGCCATTCCCTCCTGAAACCCAGGCAGCTGTGGTCAAACTCCGGTCAATAAAATGTCTGTCTGTCCACTGAGTTGCCACATCTATCAAATGATGAGAGTTTGTCTTTCAAGGAGCAATAGAATTCAGCAAGGAGAGAGTGGAACCTTTCTGTGAGCCGTGCAGGAAATTAATCAAGGAAATGGGGGTTTTGGTGTGCCAATATCACATCTAATCTATCCTTTGTCCACATGTAGCCGGCTCCAAGCCTCACCAATCAAGAGCGACACGCTGGTTTTATGAAAAGCCACTTGTTCCCTGCACAATTGGGGGGTCTGACTGCTTAGTTAAATGGGAGGTGACGGTGGAGGGAGGGCCAGCCTTGTTTGCCCGTGTAAAGTGTGATCCAGATAATAGCATTCTCATCAAAGGCGGCAATTACATTCATTACAACGCTGCAAGGCGCGTCTGCAAGGAAATTAAGTGGTGAGAGGAAAGAAAAGCTTAATATATACCTCCTTTATCCTATCCCCCACCTCTCAGTTCTTTTTCAAATACTCCACGTGGAGCAGGAGACCTCAAGAAAGAAACAGTCTCAGTCAAAGAAGAATACATTTTGTCCAACTACACCTTTTCACCTTTCCGCCTCCAAGAGGCTGCTGTCTGCCGTTACTATGGCTGCACTTGTCTGGGATTAGAAAGCTTTTCCAGAAGGGGGATCTCTCATGCTGCTTTTTACACAAGCATAACAAATGACACCAAGTCTTAAAAAAGTGCTTAAGACCTTGTTTAAATTAAATTCCCATTTCTTTCAGGAAAGGAGGAACAAATGAATTGTCTTGTGTGGTGTTGAATGACAAATGGCCTGTAAATCAAGCGATTAAGAAGAGAAGGGAACCTTTTCATTCAGTCCTTTTTGGATGTGACTCAGAGCAAGTGGATAACCCTGCAAGCTTCTCAAAAACAGGTGCTGTCCACGAGCATCTTCAACGTGTGGCAATGAGTAAGACTCTATACATACTCACTCGTTGTTCAGATACATATGGTAAAGCTCAGACCAAACCTTCAGAGCATGCTAAGCAATTATATATTTAAATCAGACTAGACTGAATTTCTAGAATGGCACGTTTGATTTTAAAATGTGTCCAAATGATTGTGGCCAAGCTAGCCGAGTTGATAAACTGGAGGCAGTGGTAGGGTTTTTTTTTAATATATATGGCAAGATTGATTTATTAATTCATAGTTCTTAAAAAAAAAACAAGAACAAAACCTATTCCAAATCTAATCAATCACTAATTAAACTTAAACTGCAACTTAATTTCAATAATTAAACTGAATTCATAACCCTCAATTCTGTCATTCCATGGTTTCTCTGGCCTATCGACACACTTGCCTCAGACCAAACAAAAAGAAAAAAAAAATCTCTCAAACCCACACCTGGCCAGGTATTCACCTACCTGGACTAGTCCATTGCACATTACTCCCAAAAATTAATTAACTATTCAAAATACATATTCTGTTTAAAATTCATTGCATCCATTTATCATCTTACTACAAAACACTTCTATCAAAAGACAATTATTTACTTACACCATAAAAATCCGTAAATATCCACAATAGCCCCAAACACCCCTCTGATCCCACACACATAATCCCATCTTCCTTATGACATCACAGCCCACAGTTCAAATGTCCACTCAGACCTTTAATCAGGTTCTCTCCCCCTTCCAACCAGGAAGGCTGCACCAGTGAGTCTTGTCACAGGTTTGCAAATGTATCTGGTTAGTACAATGATCGTTATAATGATGCATTACAAATATGAACGACAAGAACTTTGAAGTCAGGTTTTTACATAACATAATTGATATTTACTGTAGGAAGTCACACACTAGATGCAATGCTGGCCCGAATAAGACAATGACCCACTGTCGGTTTAATGCAGCGGCCCTGTTGCAGAAAAACTTAATGTATCATCAAGTGAACACGTCATGAATGCAAAACTACAGCTGACCCAATATTCCACTTTAGTATTTTTAGCTGTAATGACTCATTTCTTTTAACAAATGGCGACATTGTTTTTAACTCTAGGATATTCTAAATCCAATACAAGAGTAGCAAATCAATCGTTTACATGGTAGGAATTTAAAACTAAACTAATGAAACAAATGAGAGCATGGAGGAGTTTGCACTTTATCTTTCGGTGTCCACAAATCGTCATGGTTGTGTGTAAATTATTCAACTAGGTCAGGTCCCAGTAGAAACCTGAGCATAATTAAATTGCAATAAAATAACGTTAGTGTGAGCAGGCTGTGAGTGGGTGATGTAACTGGCTGCTCCAGTGGTCATGGTTCAACTGACGAGGTCGACTGTCATGTCTTCTGCTGATCTTTGGGTCTTGTACAAGCTCCTCCTAGATGATGAAGGCTGACGGTGATACCCCCAATCTGCGTGATCCTCTTGTAATCTTGAGCTAGGAATTTGTGCACAGCCAGTGTTTGTGCGCCATCTAGTGCCCAGATGGTTTATCTGTGCCTAAATTTTCCAGGCAACTGTACTAAGGTCCTATTGTAGCTGCCATGATAGGTAACAAAGTACTAAAATGTTTATTTATTATTTCAAACGACAAACAAACGCATAAAACAAAAACTTAATTAATGCAAAGAAGACTTTGCTTGTTAAGACTGCAAAAAATGAGCGGCTCATGTTGCAAGGTAATCACTAGCAGGTTTACATTACTGCTGCAATTCTCTTGTCCTGACAGTAGCAGTGGTATTATAGTAAAAGGATATTGTGTTCTCTCTCTAATTGGTCATTTATCATCTACTCCTCAGTAGTTTTTCTAAAAGTTTGACACAAATAGGGCAACGTGATCTTCACTCCCAGTTTACAGGTAAATTATTGATCACGATAAAACATGAATGAACAAGCCAATACGGTCTGTAAGTATAGCAGTTGTTGTGCTTCATTTGCCACTTGAGCATAATTACAAGCTGTATTGTGTCATGTCACAATTGTGAGCAGACAGGCTATTAGTTAATTTCATTCGAAGCTAGGTGGGTGTATCATGCATTTAGACATTATTTGAATTATTGTTTTCAATATTAATCCGCTTTTTGCACAAAGAAACAGTGTCTGTGTTAATGACCTATTTATACACAAGAGATTAAGAAAAAGGTCAATTCCAGTCCAGGTTAGAAAAATCAGGATGACAGGATGGGGGAGGACTTTGTGAAGATAAAATACATGTTTCATCTGACACTTTATGAATCCAGTTCTTTTTCTTCTGTCTCTCTTTCTTTTGGATAATAATACACTGCAACAATTGAGTTTTCACATCAAGAATTTATGACATCTTCAGTTCCAAAAGTCTATACTATTCAGATTTTACCAGCCAATTTGTTGTTGTATGTATGGAAAAAAAAATGTGTTAGAGGGGCTACATCTCTTATCCTATAAATAGGCTGGAGTAGTTTATGCATACCAGAGACACAAGATGAACAAAATTAGACTCGAAAGAAAATATGAATTTATGAAAAATATATCTAAAACTAAAGATGAAAAAAATACACAATGAGCACAGAGAAGTGAAGCAAAGCTGTGACAAAAATCAACCAAAAGGAGTAACAAAGAAATTGATAAAAGTATGACGGTGCAAGACATGAAGCGAACAAAATAAGACATAAAATGGACATGCAGATATATTTCTGTACAAAATATCTTTCAACTGAGATACACAAGTTAAGTTTGTCTATAGATTTACAATTTAATTTGCTTATTCTTTTTGTTGTTTGTCGGACAAAAATAATTAGCAAATTATATTTGGTTGTATTCTGTCTTTTTGCCAAACATTTCTGTTTCTGTTTCTTTTTCTATGTTAAATAGCAGTGTTTTTCATCTGTTTATTTTAATATATGAGACACTTCCTCACCCAAAACGTTCCTTCATGTTGTTGATTGTTGTTTTAAACAGTGGAACCTTCGTCGCGGACACTTTTCAGCGACGCACAGGGAGTGAACTTTAACCCGTATTGGCTGGCTAATTGTTTTGATTTTGCTGGCTTTTTTTTCCCTTTCTCTTGAAAATCATCGCGTTAAAGAAAGGGGTTGTATATGCAAAGCACATGTATATGTAACAGGCGCACACCTCCTGAGGACTTTCTCAGCCGTAAATAACCCTGTGTTGGGCGTTTTGGGGCGTTGCTGGTGACAAAGATGCTCTTCCCCGGGTGAGCTAAGGTGAGCCGCGTGTCTGGCAACAACATGACGCTTTTCAGTTGCAGCGGGGACGAGCTGTGTCACTTTCCTGCTTCTTGCTTATTTTCCTCCAGGGTTATCCCGTCTTTGTGTCTGGATCGCCACCAAACGGCCCCTAACCCGATAAAACCGGTGATAATTGCCGGCTGTTTGTCCTCGAGGAGGTGAGTATAAGCTACTACTCTTAATACTTGGGGGTCTTTCCCCGCAAATGTGGCTACTAAACAGATTTTTAGGACATTTCAGTGTTTTAGTCACGTTCTTACGCCCCCCTCCTTTTTTTCTTAACAGTGTAAAACGGTGACTTTTTTCCAATGGGGGAGGAAAAGCCGGACACGCTGGACTTTGTGAAGGATTTCCAGGAGTATCTGAGCCAGCAGACCCAGCATGTCAACATGATATCAGGCTCTGTCAGCGGAGTCAAGGAGGCAGACGAGCTGCCTGCAGGTAACCAGCAGCTGTGGGGTAAAATACTATGCGTTTGGGGCATACCTGTCAAGTTTATTTGAAAATACAGGAAATGTTCTGCCGCTGTCCAACCAGCCCAACCGAGGTCCAGTATCTTACATTTTAAGACGGATTTACAACAAATCTAAAATAACTACCTGTCAACCACTTACAGACTACAATTATGTACTCAGAATCTGATAGACACTGAAATGCTGTGTACTTCCTATGTATGTAATTCCTATAATAGAGCCTAAATTAAAACACAAAAGGGAATTGAAGCACATTTGTTTATTTTTAATATTTTCAGTTTTGAAGATTGTCTTCAAGTGAAACATTTACATTTTCTTTTAATTTGTCATTTTCATGACTGATACAGACGCATGTTTCTAGCTGTTATATCTTTCAGAACGGGTAACTGAGCCCCATCCTGCTGCTCTTTAGGAAAGTAAATTCGGTTTCCCATTTTTAGAGATATTTATATGAAGTCTAAGCTTTTTTGGCAGAAATGCCTTCTCTCTAGTGACATCCATCTATCTGATTTGTTCCCGTTGTCGCCACTAACCTCGCGAGAACTGCCACCCAGACTACAGCAGGTGGCAGTTCTCACGAGGCTAGTGACAATTCAGTTTGGAGTTTAAAAATAATTATATTATAAAATGGGAAATTTACGGGAAAATACTCCCTCCGGGAGGAGGGTGGGAAAGAAGGCTAAAATACGGTAATTTCCCGGCCAAAACGGGAGACTTGACAGGTATGGTTTGGTGTAGTGCGATTTAGTACATGAGTGCACTGTTACTTCCACAAATACTCTCTTTGAGAGCAGTAGTAACCAAGTATAATCATCCTTATTACTTTCAGGCCAAAAGTTTTTGAGCACCGACTAAAGATTTTAACAGTCAATATCTAGCTCAAAGGTGACTGACGTGTGTTTCAAACATCAACAACCTAATTTTAAGCAACCAGGGTCACATTTGGAGCTTTATACACTCATGTAGATTCTCAGTCATCCAGGCCATGGTAACTTTAAAATGCCTAAAACAAGGTAATTGGATTCCTTTTTTATTCAGTTGAAGACATCTCTATCCTGAAGACTTTGTCAGTTCACAAATGGAAAAAGAAAAGGCTTTTGAACTGATAAAGCTCTTGAGGCTATTAGGTGAAACATGTTCAAGAACAAAAGATGCAACTCGTGTCACTTTGTTTTAACCCTTTTAAGAGTTTCAGCTTCATATTGTCAAAAATGCAAATGTTTTACATCATTTGGGCTGTTTTTGTTATGGGTGATTTATATTTTTACACTTCCCCCCACATTTTTAAATGGGGGTGAAGGTGGCTCAGTTGGTAGAGCGTTCGCCCATGAACCTGAATGTCAGTGGTTCGAGCCCTAGTTCCTCCTGTGTCCACCAAAGTGTCCTTGGGCAAGACACTGAATCCCCCGGTTGCTCCCGGTTGTCAGGCCAGTACCGTTGTATGGCAGCTCTGCCAACAACCGGTGTGTGAATGTGTGGGTGAATGTCTACAGTGTAAACCTTTCTGGGGCTGTAGGAGTACAGCTGGAAAGCGGCTATATAAGTGTAAGCCATTAAATTAAATAAATTAAATTAAAATTAAATAAATTTGGAACAGGATACAAACTCTTCCTGGAACTTTCTGAAGTTTGCTGGGATCATGAGACGACCCTGGGAAAGAGCCTGAACCTCACAAGACTATCCAAATGAATTACTCATTTATGAGTGTCTTTGGATTAAAGTATTTGACAACTATAATGGATGTGTGTGTCTGTGTGTGTGTTGCAAGTACAACTGAAATAGTTTGAACTTTTTGTCATTACTGGCCATAGTTTTTTTTTTTCTGCCCAACAGGAACATTTTGTAATCTTTGTTGCTGCTGTTTTGCTTAAATAACAAAAGTGTTGTTTATTATAAACTTCACAATCACATTTAAGTGCAATTCTTGTTTTTTTGTTGTGAAAACAAATGTAGAAAAGAAAAGCTACATTATTCACAAATAATACACATCAGTGTTGTTTAATTTATGTCTGCAGTTAATTTTGCTAAAATGCTGCCTGCAGACTGCAGTCAGAATGGGCTGGATCACCCCTCAGTGGACATGTCCCTGGAGGACAACTCTGGGATCTTGGTGGATGGTTTTGAGAGGACCTATGATGGGAAGCTAAAGTGCCGCTACTGCAACTATGCCACCAGAGGCACTGCACGGCTCATTGAACATATCCGAATTCACACGGGTAAGTGTTCGTAGTTGATCTGTAGAGGATTGTGCTGTTGTATTTCCAACACAAGACCTAATTAAGCAAGCTTTAGAAGTATATTTGGATAACAATTTTAGCTTTTGGTCTCTCTGTGCGATAAATTGCAGAATTTTTCATGCATTTAGTGTAGTAAGTTATCACAAAGTTTTAGGCTTTAATATATCAGAGTGGAGTCTATTATTTTGAGTCCACTTCACTTAAGTTTGCAGAGGCATGCATGCTCCCTGGTTTGTTACACAAAATGCTGAATTTAATGAATTGGGAATCACAATACTGACAAGATTGTGTTATTTTTTCCTTATTATTGATGTATCTTTTTCATCAAACAAACAGGAGAAAAACCTCATCGCTGCCACCTCTGCCCATTTGCTTCAGCCTATGAGCGGCACCTGGAGGCCCACATGCGATCGCACACAGGCGAGAAGCCCTACAAGTGTGAGCTGTGCTCCTTCCGCTGCAGCGACCGTAGCAACTTGTCACACCATAGACGCAGGCGTCACAAACTTCTACCAATGAAAGGCGCCCGCGCACTTTCCCACAAGAAAATGCTGAGTGTATTACAGAAAAAAGCTAGCTCATTGGGCTATGGCCGACGGCTCCTTGTCAACTTTAGCCCCCCTTCTATGGTGGTGCACAAGGCTGACAATGTGAACGACTTCTCCCATGAGCTGCCCCACTTACGTCAGGAGACCTATGACGGTCAAAGTCGAGCAGTCGAGGATGGACTATCCACAAATCAAAATCACCATCGTCTCGATATGGTCATGGACAACCCCTTGAACCAGTTGTCAACGTTGGCAGGCCAGTTGGCGAGTCTCCCATCTGAGTCCCAGACCCAGAGTCAGCCCCCCATGTCTCCAGAGTCTGTTGTGGATGAGAAACCTTTCCTCATCCAGCAGCCGCATCCCGCCACAGCTCCCGTGGCTGTCACAGCCAGCATGGCTCATGCTTCTTCCTCATCTCCAGTCACCCCAGAACCCAGGGCTCCTGCGCACAGTAACTGCAGTCCTGGAGGCGGACCGTGCAGCGATCACAGTGGGCACATGAGCACTCCCAGTATCTCCAACAGCCAGCCCAGCACACCGGCGCCCGGCATGTCCGCCCCACTTCAGGACCCTCACATGCTTCATCACTGCCAGCACTGTGACATATTCTTCCCAGACAACATCCTGTTCACCATCCACATGGGTTGCCATGGATACGAAAACCCATTCCAGTGCAACATCTGCGGCCACAAGTGCAAGAGCAAGTATGACTTTGCCTGCCACTTTGCTCGTGGCCAGCACAAGTAAAGGCCGAGCAAGGAAAACTTTGAAAGATGTTTTACTGGACAGTTACTGGATAGTTTTATTTATGGGTTTTTCTCTTGGCCTTTTATGTAGCTCTGTCTTTGATAGATGTATTTACACAGGTCTGGGTGTTGAATAACTTAAACCTGGACAAAAGTCGTTAATACTTCCTGTGAAGTGGTTACATGAATACAGGGAAACAAAGACAATAAGGGAACTAGTTGTTTGTGGATCCAAGTGGGTCACAAATTAATTCGCAAACAGTCCTGAAACTACATCTACTTATGCTCTGATTTAAACTTGGAGTTGGCCTTGGGTGATCTCACTTAAGCCTTGTTGAAGTTATTTCCTAACTTGGTGCATTATTACTATTTTTTGCAGTGCCTGACAGTCATTTTCTTATGTTTCTGAGTTGGAGAGGACTGTTAATTCAAAGACTAGTGTACAATAGCTAGACCCAAAACCTTAAAAAAAATTACTGTAGTTTTACCATGTTGGCTATATTATGTTTTTCTTTTCTTTTTTTAAAAATAAATATTGCCAAAATTGTTTTTCAAGACTGCTGCTAAGAAACTAGAGGCAATGCCAGCTGTACTGTGTCTGTTGCATCAGCAGTAAAACCTGGCCAACGTTGCTTTTGGTGTTTTTTTGGGGGGGGGGTCAATAAGCTGCTTTTGTTCTGTCATTTAAAGTTCCTCCATGCAGTGACCTACAATACCGATAACAAGGTAACTGACCATGTTAAAAGAGCTTTGGTTTAAAGGGTTTTATCCTGTTTAACATGAGATTGGATCAAGTTATTTTAATATGGAGCATCTTTGTTCGGAACAGAATCACAAAGTCTTGTGTTTCATGTAAACGTATCCCCCCTCAGAATTGCCACGTAGTACTGAAGATGCAACTTTCAAACTTTGTGGTGACTCACACTTTGTGATCACATTGATCAGACGGAGCCCAGTTCTTTCCTGAATATTTAACCCAGTATTGTATTCTGAATAATTGGATAGATGTTCAGTGTCAAAAAAAAAAAAATCAAATTGTATTGCAGTAAGATGTGCTACTTTAGCAAGGTTGTCTTTTGTCTTGGGTAATGTTGTCTGTTGCATAGCAACATGTGTGGAGGAAATATTTACTGTTTTATGAAGCACCTCCTTGTTACCATACTTATCAGTAATTGGGATATCCAGTAATGGCTGCCTTATTTTTGTTTGTGTCGTAGATTTGTGAGTAACGGTGAATGTTAAAGCCTTCTGGCATTCTCTTTGAAATGAAACGGCAGATCATTTTATTGTGAGATGGTTTAAATTGACTAATTTATAAGTAAAGTGTTTTCTAACTCAGCTTCATGTTTTGTTTTCTTTTCCCCCAGTGTCAAAAACACAAGTTAATAGAAGTCAAATTTAATGGTAAGGTGAGTGTGGTGTAATGAAGTACACAAACACAGACAGATCTTTTGAGGATGCGTTTAATTGAGTAATATAAGAGGAAGGAAATGATGAGAATAACAGAGCAGTGTTTTAATGAAGAGAACAGAAGGTTTACTGGAGCATGTCACTGCAGTATCAAGTTAAGCCTCATTTTGCTTTTCAGTCCCTTCCTCCTTTTTCTCCGACTCTGGAAAATAAAAAAAAATTGTGTGACTGTCGTTCATCTTCCAGCCTAGAAACATGTCAAAACTGTTTATCGAAACATTGTTCATTTCATTCTGACCTTTGAGCTTAATGGGGCCCACAACCAGAGTGTGGCTGTCGTGTTCGGACTGAACGTCTCTGGCTGCGCGTCTGCTGCAGCCACGGCTGCAGCGGGAGTTGTGGTCTGTAACGGGGCAAATCAGGACCTTGCACCGGATGTACACTGAATCTGTGGCTCGCAGGAACTGGAAGGCCTTAAACTCGAACCGGGCCAAAGATGGGGTGCTGCTACTTATGGGGTAGTAGGTGCTATCAGCCTTACATCTGACGGTGAAACAGACAAATTCCACCATGCTCTTAAGTTCAAGAACAGACACACAGAGCAGATCATGCAGAAATAAATCGGATACACTCATCTCACCCGTCACGAACTAAGTAGTAAGCTCTGTCATTGAAATCAAACGGTGACGGAGAGGCCACACAAGTGTCAATGAAGAGCCGCAGTGTGCTCTCACGCCTTCTCAGCTGCACTTGGACAAACAGTCTCTGGTTGAGTGTTACCTCGTACGGATCCTCAGTCACCTGAATGAGTGGAAGCAAGATATCAGTTCTTTGTTTCCAGTAGGAAAGTTCTGCACCATCACCCCTTCATTACTCAAACACACCTTATCATAGAAGCTTCTTGTTTTGTAGAAAGCCATGCTGGTATTGTATCTGCCAGAACCAGTGATGGTGCTGTTTTCTAAGTTACGGACAACATACATAATCTGGGATACAGAGTCCTGGTCCATTACACAGGTGACGTTCATCTTGAGGTGGGATTGCCGTATGATCTCTCCAGAGTGGGAGGGGTATGCACGGACATTGTTGGTGTACATGATTCTGCCATGGACAAACTGTTGAATGTAGAAGGTTTTTTTTTTTTTTTAAAGAATTGTATGTGCATCACAATTATCACAATACTTTAGGTGGGCATTGTTGGACAGTATTGGATATTCATTATTTTCAGAAGTTGATTAGTTGCCTACCTGTCTAATGTTGCCACAAGTGTTGAGGGGGAAACTGAAAACCACCTGGAAACTGGAAACCTGTGGTCTGCAGTGCGGGTCGTTGAGGTACAAGCTGTGGCCGTCGTAACCCAAAGAGTTCAGGTACGATCTTTCAATCACAATGTTCATCTTGTCTGCGGAGCAGTCAACTCGACCTGATGGAAGATTATTTTTGACACTTTACAACAACCACAGTTCCACCTACCTCTTTGGTCACGGCTGAAATATTTCATCAACCACTAAATAAGTCAAGATATTTTGGTTTTCCAGATAATAAAAGCAACTGACTTTGGTATTGTCAGATTGATTGATTTATTTATATCCTGTAGTACCACTATGATGGGGTTTTTACTGAAACAGCTTTCATGAAAATTGGTAAAAGATAATCACATCCCATGTAAAATGTTAAGTTGTACAGGCTAGAATATTCTGATGTTTTGTCTACATAATTGAACTCGTCGGTCCGTAAGAAACCTGCAGTATACCTAAACTGAAATTTAAAACGTCTTCTCTTAAACACACAGTCAAATATACCTGCGTTGGGTTTCAGAGAGCTTAAAAACTCAGCACTGAATCCTCGGCCAACCACAGATCTGTCACTCCGGAAGACCACAGTCATGTGGTTGGAAGACGAGGAGAAAGAGCTCAGACTGTCGTTGCACACTTTCCCCAAAAGTCTTGAACCAACAGATGGCCCATCGTACACTGAAATGTAGTCGCAGTTGCAGCAGTTCTCCAATCTGTGAAAAAGATAAAAATATTAATTCATTTAAAATGGTGAAATAATTATTTAATGGTGATACTATTCGGAAGATCAAACTTAATTCCAAGATTAATAATAGTCTTGAGTTTGGCATGTAATGTTAGCTAATTTCCCCTTTTTGCACTGTGCAGTTTGCACCTAATTCTTCCTTTATCAACTTACTGCAGGTATGTGAAGGCTAGGAAGATTCTTTGGTCATGTGCAGATCTGAGGTGCCAAACACAGTAGGCATTGTCATTGTAGTAGTTGGGATGGTTGGGGCTGGAAAATGTGCCGGAGCCAAAAAGTGATCCTCCACATGGTTCTAGTGAAGGAGGATAACAAGTCAGTACCGTAAACTATAACCTAAAAGGACACAGTTTTGCACCCTGAGCATCTTACCGGGTGTTGTGGCTGCGCAGTAGGCTGTTCGAGAAAGACATGTTGAGCGTTACTTCTTTGGAAACTATGTGTGTGTGTTATAGTATGTGTATCGTTTTGTCTGTTGTGGTACTTACAGTAGTAGTCGTGGCAACAGTTGCCATTGTATCGACAAGAGCTTGAACAAGAGCAACTTCCCATGTGATAACCACAGTTGCCTCGACATGAGGACTGAGCTGTGGGAAAGAAGTGTGTTAGACCATTTAAGTAGTAGTGTATTCAATTCTTTCACATACAGGTTGTTGAGATGTTTTTTTCATACATGTCTGATAACTGGGAGTTGTAGTTAGCGGAGTTGTCCAATAACAGTAGGCTGTATGAGAGAGAAAAAGAGAGCACATTAATTTTGACTTACATCTGTGAGAAAACATAAAAACTGCTTTTGTTGAGGAGATATGCAAATGCAGAAATTGGTGATATGATTAATTTGTGTCTTACAGTAGTAGTCATAGCAACAGTTGCCATTGTATCGACAAGAGCTTGAACAAGAGCAGCTTCCCATGTGACTACCACAGTTGCGTCGACATGAGGGCTGAGCTGTGGGAAAGAGGTTTGTTAGACCATTTAAGTAGCTAACTACAAATGCATGGAGTGCTGCTGGGTGTGATAAACAAAAAAAGTATACTTCAGGTGCTGTTCGGCATGGGGATCAAAAAAGATTGAATAACAATTTAGAAAAACCGAGGCACTTTTTTCTATCTCCTTGAGTGCCTCGGTTTTTCTAAATTGTTATTCAATCATTTAAGTAGCTCGTGTGTATTATATTACTTCTCATGGAGCATATCGAGGAGTGTCATACCTGTGGTAGGCACATCAGTTGTCCGACCACAGTGGGCTGTAAGAGAGAGAGAAGAAGAATTAAGTCAATGTTGTCTTTGTAACTGTTACCGGAAATACACAGTACACAGGCTGTTTGTTGTGCATCTTCAGGAAAATATAACAATTGCATGTGTGCATGAGCACTGCAAATGCAAAAGCTGGTGATGTTGTCAATTTGCCACTTACAGTAGTAGTCAGGGCAACAGTTGCCATAGTATTCACAGTTGCTTCTGCAAGAGCAGCTTCCCACGGAATAACCGCAGTTGTATCGACATGAGGGCTGAGTTGTGTCTTAAGGGGATGTGAAAACATTTGAATCATTTATTGTGCTTTACTTTTTTTGTGACTAATTTTTCCACATTGAGAATCCTACCTGTGGCTGGTTCTGTTGTTGCCACCGTTGTTGCTGGACAGTAGGCTGTTTGAAAAAGATTTTTTGAGAATTGTGTTCTTAGAAACTGTGATCATAATGTATTCACCTTTGCATGGCAAGATTCAAGAAGTATTTAATGCCCAGAAGATTTCCGTGTGATGGTGGTCAGATGCGTGTTTAGGAAGGTAATGGCTTTGGGGAATAAACTGTCTTTGAGTCTGTTTGTCTTAGGGATGGGTGGGCAGGATGGGTGTTGTCTCTGGTGATGGACTGCGCGCTGTTGAGGCAGCGGGATGTGTATGTGTATGTGTATGTGTATGTGTATGTGTATGTGTATGTGTATGGTACGGTACTTACAGTAGTAGTCGTTGCAACAGTTGCCATAGTATTCACAGTTGCTTCTGCAGGAGCAGCTTCCCACGGAATAACCGCAGTTGTATCGACATGAAGACTGATCTGTTAGCAGAAGGATGTGAACGCACTTGAGGATAAAATCATTTTTAGAATTATTTCAAGTAAGACATCAGGCCCTAAATAGATAACTCAGGAGCATACAACTTTAACCAAGCTTCTACATATTCTATAATAGAAACATTTGTTTGAGCTGTTGCTTGACAATAGAGACATTAACCAACCTGTTGTCATATCTGTTCCTGGACTGGAAGTTGCTGCACAGTAGAAAAGAAGAAAAAACAAAACTACTAAGAATCATCATTGCTCAAATTACTTTTTTTCCCTGCGAGAACTTCCCAGAGGTTATTGAGATAGTGTCACAGATGACGTACCCCCTATATTGTAGTTAGCACGAAATCCTGAGTAGGTGATAGAATGATCACTTCTGAAGCGCACAGTTAAATAATAACCAGTAGAGTAGAAGACAGTTTTGCGTGATGAACAATATCTCCCCAGAAGCCGGCTTGAAGTTGAAGGGCCATCATAGACAAAAATGTCGTCAAAATCGCACTCAAGGCTGTGATGAGAACAAAACGAAATATTTAGTTTTGAGTAATCAATAATAATACACCCAGTAAAAGTAGTTTGTAATGTAACCCACACACACACAGAGTATTCACTTACTTTACATTTGAGAACTCCAAGCGAGTGTGTTGGCCTGCTCTAATGTACCAGGTACAGATTGCATTGTTTGTGTAGTTGTTTGGATAATTGGGGCTGTAAAAACTGCCACTGCTGCTATACAGGTACCCACCACAAGGTACAGCTAAAGAAAAACATGTAAGAACGATAAATGACAATAGTATATCAAACCTCAAAAATCGAGGGTAAAGCAACCTACACAGATGAAAAATATAATTTTTTTTTATGATTTCCCTACCTGTAGTACGATCATAACCCCAAGTTGTCCATTCTGATAGATTACAGAAAAAAACACAATAAAATATCAAAACACATGAATCATATAAAGAGTAAGAAATATATATACACAAGACATTGAATGGGTAGTTGTTTGGATAATTGGGGCTGTATAAACTGCCATTGCTGCTATACAGGTGCACACCACAACGTACAGCTAAAGAAAAACATGTAAGAACGATAAATGACAATATTATATCAAACCTCAAAAATAGAGGGTAAGGCAACCTACACATCCATCCATCCATTATCTATACCCGCTTTATCCTTTGCAGGGTCACGGGGGTCTGCTGGAGCCTATCCCAGCTCATTACAGGTAAAAGGCAGGGGTACACCCTGGACAGGTCACCAGTCCATCACAGGGACACATATCGCAGGGCAAACTACACAGATGAAATATAATTTTTTTTGATGGTTTCCCTACCTGCAGTAGCAGTATCATAACCCCAAGTTGTCCTCCATCCTGATAGATTACAAAAAAAAACAATAAAATATCAAAACACATGAATCATATAAAGAGTAAGAAATATATATATACACAAGACATTGAATGGTGATGGTTTACATAAAAGAAACAAAAGAAAGGAACAACATAGAAGTGAGTGAGCAGTACCTGTGACTCCGTGTGTGGCAAGAACGCTGCAAAGAAACAGAAGAGTCCACATGGTGAGTCTGTCTTCCTTCCAGCTTGCTTCAGGTGCTGAACGTAGCAGCTTATATGCTCAGCAGCGGACTTGTTATAACGCCCATAAACTTGCTGATGGCACCAAATATCGTGATATATTACTCTGTCATCGCTGTGCATGAGAAACACACACCTGATTAACTATAATAAACAGAGCTGATGTTGACCTTTAAGGGTGTTTTTGGTTTTTAAGTCCATAGTAACTGAACACTGATGAGAATAGCAGAGCATCAACTCCACTCTTTGAAATTTCTCGAGTTTCTATGTTCATATTAGGAACCGTAAGTGGGGTGGGATTTAATGAATGGGGCGATATAAAAGAGTAGAGGGGTATTTGTTCATTATGTTTGGTTTATGAATAAATACCAAAGATAATGAATGTAATTAGCAAATGTTTCCTAATGCACCAAATTGAGACAATGTTACAGATACATTACGGCCAATAGGCCTACTGATTCACTAAATCAAAATAACATTTTAATCAATTTGCACATGTCAAATAATCAGTATTTTCTTATTTGTAAGATTTTTGTTCTGAGCATTATGTTATCCCAACTTTGAAGTTCAAATCGGATTATCATGATCTCTCATAAGTCTCTCAATCATAATGGGACACATTTACCTCTCACAAAGTGATTTAATAACCACCACATGGATTCAGAAATATTTTGTTTAATGATCTCCAAGAAGCCATTAAATCAAAACCATAAAGGTCAGAGAGGACGGATGCTTTTATTTACACATAAATGCTTTATTTAATGTGCATTAATACATGAACAAAGTTTACAATAATCTGTGCTGTTGTCAGTTTCACATTAACTGAAAAGTGACTCACATTTGCATGAATTAATATTCCCTGTACTTCAATCCTGACAGGCGTCAGCTATAACCCATCCAGGTGTCCTCAAGAGAAAGGTAAGGTACACCCTTGAGAGGTCACAACTTCATCGCAGAAGGAAATAGGTCTCACTTTTCCTGCACCGACTCTTCTCTTCCCGTTAGTGGTTATTATCTTTATCACAGCATCGATGATTGTACAAGATAAAACAAGGACAGTAAAACACTAGACATGATGTTGATTCTCTCTCTGGTGAGAAAATGTGCTGCATCCTGTCATGTTGAATCAGGTGTTCACTTAAAGGATTTTCCGCATTGGAATGAAGGATCTTGTTGTAATTAAATCATATTTACAAAGCTTTAAAAGATATAGTTGAACATCTGTTTGATCTTTTCCAATTGCATGTATTTCCTGGTAAATTTGGTTCTAAAGGAATATTAGTCCATTAAATGTAATATATTTATGAATATCATCTATCTAATGTTTATACCAAAGAATCTGCACTTTACAATACAGCACATATGAGTGGTTGGCCCCTATGTTTTCTACTTTACTATATATGTATTGTATATACTGTATATATATTCCTTTTCGGCACTCATTCTATTTTTCCACCCAACGTTTCTATCAATTCAGGGAATACTTTGAATCTTTCAATGCATATCAGACAACTGTCAGCCCCCCCTGTCTTCCGCCTCTCCTTCCCTTGGGACTATCTCAAAATCAAATTTTAGATTTTCATCTACTTTTCATGCAATAAAAGGCAGCACAACGGGCTTTTTCTGATTATAATTAGCGGTATTATAATAGCGGTGTCAATATATCCGTTCTCTGTCATGTATGAGGTAATCCTCTTGTCCAGTACAGAAAAGAAGATCTTGCCTTCTACACTTAACAGTGAGATTTTTCTAAACGGGTCTATGGTTGAGGAGTTCTCTTCTTCTGGCACAAAACTGCCTGGGGGCAGACCCTGTTCTGGCCTTCTTCACCACCTCTTGGACTTCCTTCCAGGATGGTTCACTGATGTTGAGCTCTTTTCCAGGTGGGTCAATGCTGTCAATGTTAGGGTGGGCATCCAGGGCCTGATTTCTGCAGGTGTCATTGTGGGTCTCCCTCAGACACGCCTCCACATCTTCTCTGGGGCTTGTTAGCCGTCCAGATTTTGTTTCACCCAGCAGTGTTCTGGTGAATCGGAAGGGGTCTTTGGTGAACTGAGCTCTTTTGTTCTCCCTTTCCTTCCTCCTTTTCCGAATGCTTTCTGCTTTTCGGAGTCTGCAGAGATGTTCCCGGAGTTGACTCGTCAGGTCCTTGATGCCCTCCCTTTCATCGACCGGGGCTCTTTTGAACCGCTTTTTGAGCGTTTTGATTTCTTCCCTCAAACGATGGATTTCCCTTTTTCTTCTGCTTGGTTGGTAAGCGGTCTTGATGTTAACCTTCTTTTCTTCGATTCCAAAACGCTCCCTTGCCAAATTGTAGGTTATTGTTGTGAGGATATTGACTCATGCTCAGCTGTCCCTGCTAGTGTGGCTTCAAGCACTTTGTCGAGATCTTGGTCTAGTTGGTTCCATTCCTTGGTATCGCCCATCTTGGGCCATTTGATATGTTCCCTCGCAGGTTGGGTTTGGCTCTCTGGGGAGGCATTAGGTGGGTCCCTCCTGAGGTCTTGAGGTGACACAGGTGCTAAGAGATCTCCAGTACTGTGGGGTGCTTCCTGCCTGGAGCTCTCCTGCGTCTCACCAGGTGCTACCGCTGTGCGCTGCACCCGTGACCCCTCCTTTCCACACTTGGTCCTGGCCTGGTGTATTTTAAGGCCTCTAATAAAACAAAGTAAAAACTAAGTCACCCCCACGCATTTGCTCACCCCTCCACCCAATATAAAGAGAAATAACGACATGGGGAATACAGATGGCTCCTCAGCAGCTGATTGGCATCACTTGTGTCCAACACCTGAACCTCATCTGAACAGTCTTGTAGGACCCCAACATGGCTGCTTCGATAAACCAGGTTACTTCCCATGCTTCGCTCCAGGAAGCACCCGAAAAATTCTTCAGTTTGATTTTGATGGTTTTAAGTACCGACTATGGGGTAAATCCACAAAGAACAGATTGCGCCCGCAAATAGCGCTGTGAATTGCGCTGCTATAGCGCCCGCAATTTGCCCCGCTTTGAGGTCCTATTCACAAAAGATTTTGCTCTAATGATATACCGGAGCAAACACGCCCATAAAGTTTTGCGGCTGAGTGCAATTTGCACTTGTCTGAGTGAGCGGAGCTGTTTCCAGTGTTCTCCATATTTCAGCACACAGATTGGTCCATAATGAAAACTGCAGAAATAAAAAATAAAGTCGAGCCACAGTGCCACTGAATTTCACTGAGATCTGAGATCGAGATGTTGTGGATGAGGTGGAGGACAGGAAAACGACATTATTTGGTGGTCACAGTAAAAGTAGAAAAATAAATAATATGAAATAAAGCGAGTGAGTAGCAGAACGCCGTTGCTGCGCGGAACGCCGTGAGTGCCCCGGCGCAACAGGGGGGGGCATGTCCCCCCGTCTTTTCAAAATCATGTTTTTGTCCCTTTAGGGAAGAAATGAGGGGCTCCGTGGAGCCCCTAAACGCTCTAGGAAGCCCCTCATTTGTTCTGTCCTAAAGCAGTGGAGGAGGTTCCCGGCGTGTCACCGCAGGTGCAGCAGCACCAGCAGAGTCCTGACTGACGCTTCAAACACAGAGGGACACGATCAGCGCTATTTTTATTATAAGTCTGATATATGTTGTGATATGTGATAAATCCTGACAAAAGGATTGCCCGGCTTTTGCGGCCGCTAAACCGGTGCAAATGAGACAAAAAGAGAGCGTCTAATTAAAGCACCCGCAAAGGGCGAATTGCTCCACAAACTGCGCTGCCAAGCAAATAGTGGCAGTCTGCGCCGGTGCCATTTGCATGCATGCAAATTAGGTAATATTCATACATTTGGCGCAAAATCGCCCCTTTTCTATGCAAATAAGCCTCATTGCAAAAAGCGCCTAATTCAGAAAGGCCAGAGCTATTTGCCACACGCAAAAATAGTGGAGCAAATACCGTGTTTCAGAAGCGTGTATTAAACTGCGCGCAAACTCCTCACTCCCCGTCTGTCTCTGTTTCTCTCTCTCTCTCCAATGTCATTCAAGCCTGTGTGATACTGAATGATATTAAGGGTGAAATCTACATTCAGACATGACTGTAGACAGTCAGATCAAGTGGGGTTGTGGACTTATCGGATTTAAAAATAAAAGTAACAGGACGGAGTTCAGGATTCATCCATACATAAGGGGCTGCTTTATTACAAACAATTCCACCATATAAACATATAAATCTAGAATGTGTGTGTTTAACAGCTGACCTGTAGGTGTGTGTAGCAAAACAAAAAGAACATGAATTACCATTAGATCCTGATCTGATCCCGATCCGGTGTTAATGAAGTTACTGCTGTGCCTTGTGCGTAAATGCGCACAGCCTCTTAACATTTGACATTTCATTAGCTTATGTCATACAACTGAGGTCTTTATGTGTGTGTGATGATGGCTATGTTCTACCACACGATGGTGGCCAGTGCACTCTTTTTTTTAAACCTTATATGTTTATTTTAATATTATGAATGTGCTTTTGTCTGAATGGAAGTGTGGTTGATTTTTATGTTTATGTTTTGATGAGCTGCTGGACGATTGAATTTCCCTTTGGGGATGAATAAAGTTCTATCTATCTATCTATCTAGCTACATGCGAAATACTAGAGAAGTACAAATACGTGAAAGTTGAGGCTGTTGTGCTCTCTGAAGTTTTCATTAGGGACCAATCTGTGTGCTGAATTACGGAGAACACTGGAAACAGCTCCGCTCACCTACTCAGAAAAGGGCAAATTGCACTCAGGTGCAGAGATTTATGGGCGTGTTTGCGCCGGTATATCATTAGAGCAAAATCTTTTGTGAATAGGACCTTAAAGCAGGGCAAATTGCGGGCGCAAATGCAGCGCAATTCACAGCGCTATTTGCGGGCGCAATCTGATCTTTGTGGATTTACGTGCGAAGAGCCCCGCTCCCCCTCCTCCCTCCTCCCTCAGTGCTGTTCAAGGCTGATTTATGGTTCCGCGTTAAATCGACGCAGAGCAACGCGCACCGTACAGTGCGCGTCGCCGCATCTTTCAGGCCCCTTTTGTGCGCAAGCAAGCTTTATAGATGAGGTCCCAGATCAGGATCTGACGGTAATTCATGTTCTGTGTTTTGCTACACACACCGCAGGTCAGCTGTTAAACACACACATTCTAGATTTATATGTTTATATGGTGGAATTGTTTGTAATAAAGCAGCCCCAATTATGTATGGATGAATCCTGAGCTCCGTCCTGTTACTTTTATTTTTAAATCCGATAAGTCCACAACCCCACTTGATCTGATTGTCTACAGTCATGTCTGAATGTAGATTTCACCCTTAATATCATTCAGTATCACACAGGCTTGAATCACATTGAAGAGAGAGAGAAAAAGAGCTGCAGGGGGAGTGAAGAGTGATTTTGCGCGCAGTTAATACACGCTTGAAAGACGGTATTTGCTCCACTATTTTTGCGTGTGGTAAATAGCGCTGGCCTTTCTGAATTAGGCGCTTTTTGCAATGAGGCTTATTTGCATAGAAAGGGGGCAATTTTGAGGCGAATTTATGAATATTACCTAATTTGCATGCATGCAAATGGCACCGGCGCACAATGCCACTATTTGCTTGGCAGCGCAGTTTGTGGAGCAATTCGCCCTTTGCGGGTGCTTTGTGAATTAGACGCTCTCTTTTTGTCTCATTTGCACCGGTTTAGCGGCCGCAAAAGCCGCGCAATCCTTTTGTGGATTTGGCCCTATGTGACAAACCCTTTCTTTTTGGTTTCTTGTAAGTTCGAAGCCCCCAAGGGGAAATATGATCCTCCTTTTATGTATATTCCTTTGAGGAATATACACACTTTTTTTTCAAGACTCTAGACCTTTTTTCTTCATTTGTATCATTTAACACTTCTTTGAAGCACCTGTAACAACCCACTACATTGTTGAGTCCTTATTTTTGCTTCCAGATTTGGTTGTAAAAAATGAATTAAAAACTCAAAGTTGTTCTACTCAATAGGATTTAATGGGCATTATGATGTGTTATGAACTGTTCAATGTGTATATTGTATTCCTGGTAATGATGTGGAATCAGCCAAGTGTTCTCGCACAGGAATATGGATTGTGTGCTGATTTGACCTGTTTGCTTGTCGTTTGACCCCTAAATTAAGCAACAGAACAAGCCGTTTGTAAATAAACAGCACCAAAATGGGTTGACGTTTCACTGAGTCAGTCTGTGAAGCTGGTGAGTACAAACAATCCTGCTCCTTACTCCCTCTTTGTGGAAATTCTTCTTTGCTCAGAACCCCCGCAACCCCTGACAAACCTGTTGATCTGTAGCAGTCAGTACAAAGCGGGTGGGAAGTGATGACAGTACAGCCCCTGACTCAAAGCTGTTAATGTGTAACCAGAGTATGACCACCGCTGTTGACCGCCTGGGTTTAAGTAAGGGGGCAGAGAAGTCCGGACTTCACTCTAAACCCCACTCAGCAGCTGCAGACAATCCAGGTAAGAGCACATTTTGACTTCTCAGATGACGGCTCTTTTTTTAGTTAAGAGTTATAGAATTAGAAAGAAAAAAAAAGAGTTATAGAATTAGTAAAACAAACCCATTAGATTCTTTAAAACCAAAAACAAAACCTTTTATTTCCTGACCCTTTTTTTTTAGGTTGGGTTTAAGTTCCAGGCTTCGCAGTTCATATAAAGACACAATAATGACATCTACATTATTAGCCAGCTAATGTAGAAGTCTATCAATTCTGACAATAGGGGAAATCAACAAACAACCTAACAGAGTCTGCGTGTACACGTGTCATCTGCATGTGTGTGGGATCACTTCAGCCCTGCATGCTTTATTGATCAGGGAACAAGGCCAGGTGCTGTGGTGCATGTCCAAACAGGACATGTTTAGTGTTTGCTCACCGCATCCAAGAGTCCATCAGTCCACACGTCTCCATGTTCAAGTGAAAGGATAAAGTTCTTTTTTGACATATATAATTATAGAGTAAAATGGCTTGACAAATAAAAAATTTTCAATAATCAGTTTTACAAATGTACTTGTTAACTTTTGAGCATGTGAAACTGCAATGCAGCTTAGATTCGTTCTGTGCATACGGTCATTAGACCGTTTTGAGCACTTTAACTGATCCTAGCAATGTGAACACTATTTTAACAGGATTTGTTCTGTTTCATCCAGGTGAAACATCTGAATGTAATATGTAAACATAAACAAATCTATACACACACACATTTACCGGCAGGAGACAAAACACACAAAGAGCAATCAATTTGTGACTGACATGCAGCTCAATGCCAGTGCAGAGACTAAATCAGATTCAGCCAGATTTGTGACAAAAGCTGCGCCTTTATTCCTCTAACATTCATATATCGTTTCAAATAAAATCCTGACACAAAGAGTGGTTGATATGTTAAATAATAAATAATAATAGATGTTATTTATAGAGCACTTTTCATTCAAAGAATCTCAGAGTGCTTACAAGATTAAATGTTGTAACTCATCTGACGATAAAAATGTGACTTTCCCTCCATTCATCTTTCCACCAGTAGGGAATCAACCAAAAGTAAAAATGCTGAGACTACGACATCTAGTAGTCCTCCTGCTGAGCTGCTGTATGTCAGGAAGCCAAGCCAACCGTGTCTACGTCCACCCCTTCTATCTCTTTGCTGGGGAGAACGTCAGCTGTGAGACGCTGCAGAGCCAGACGGTTAAGCCCCTGGAGACGGTCCCCGTGGCCCCCCTTGATCTCGAGCTGTTGACACCAGACAGCAGGGACTCATCGCATGTGGACGCGCAGAAGCAGAATGTGACGCAGAGGACTGCGGTCCTGGTGGAGCTACTGAACTCTCTGGGCCTGAGGAAGTACCATGCTCTCAGCAGAAGGCAGAGCAGCAACAACACCCTCCTCTCTCCCATCAACACTTTTGGCTCACTTGTCAACTTTTACCTGGGAGCCTCAAAAAGGACAGCAAAATATTTCCAGGTACCCACTTTTTTAACTGCTACTCAGTAAAGCTAGTTTTCAAGACATGTAAAGTTCCTGATTCTGGTCTAAATTGCTCATCTGACTATCAATTCACTGCTTTTTCCTTCAGCTTCTTCTCGGGCTGAGTAGTGACACTGACAGAGAGGACTGTGTGTCCTTGGTGGATGGACACAAGGTTCTTAGCACCCTGAAGAGCGTTAACTCTCTAGAGGACGGTGGAGCTAAAGACAGAGTCACCACTCAGGTCTGGGCCTTCACACGCAAGGATGCTCAACTATCTGGGGACTTTATCAAAGGCATGCAAGACTTCTCTGACACGTCGTTCAGCCGAGGTGTGGACTTCTCCAGACCAGAGGAGGCTGAGATGCAGGTGAACAGCTTTGTAGAGAAGACATCAGATGGGAAGGTGAAGAACATCGTCAAACCTGGGAACCCAAGCACCAACTTTCTGTTCATCTCCTCCTTCAGCTTCCAAGGTCTGTTGCTTTTAAGTTTAATCCATGGATTTTTTTTTTTATTTTATTTTACAAAAGACTTTTCGTCCTATTTAACTGCTGCAACAAAATCCAGTACCTAATTTATGTCTGTTGTCTTGTCTGTTAAGGCAACTGGATGACGTCCTTCCAACCAGAGAAGACCTCCCTGGAGGAGTTTCACGTGGACGGGACAACAACAGTCATGACTCCAACGATGACCAACACAGGTCACTACCGCTACCTGGATGATAAGGTACATTTTGTTGACTCGTGCATATACTTATGTTAAACACAATTATGCACAAGAATGAGCAGCAGTGGTAATCTTGTTGTGTTCTGAAGATGAGGAAGTGCACTATTGTGGAGCTGCCACTGAGCAAACAGGCCTACATGCTGCTGGTTCTGCCCCATGAAGGGGTCAGTCTCCATGTCATTGAGTCAAGGCTGCGCACCGACGTCATGTTTGGCTGGCACCAACAACTCCACAAAGGGTGAGAAGACCACATGCTGTCTCATACTGACACAGATATCCAAGGAATATTTTTACTTTTATCACCCTATACAGCAACATCACACACTTCACGCCTTTACTGGCTTGAAGTTGATACTCTAGTTATCATAACCTAAGTCACTTAATAAAAAAAAGTTAAGCAAATGAAGTTATGGATTTTTAAACAATAGCAGTTTGTACCTTTCTGTTCAGTTTAAAACAAATCTCTCTTTTTCCCAGTCTGCTGGAGCTGTCCCTCCCCAAGTTTTCCATGTCTTCTGAAACTGACCTGCATGAGCTGCTGGCTATGATGGATCCAGAAGTCGAGGAGAAGCTCTTAGGCTCCCAAGCTGACTTCAGCCCTCTCAGCCACATCAAACCCTTCCCCATAGATAAGGTTAATTAGTTGAACATTCATCTTGGCATGATTATATGTATCTATAAATATATCTATGAAACTCTGTGGCGTGTGTCTTTAATAGTTCTCTGTCTCATCTCAGGTCATCAACAAGGTGCTGTTTGAGATGTCAGAGGAAGGAGCAGAACCCCAGGACAAGACAGAGGAAGCAGGCGTCCCGCTGAGGCTTTCCCTCAACAGGCCATTCTTCTTCTCCATCATAGAAAGGGATTATAACTCCATCCTCGTGCTGGGCAAGATGACCAATCCTACTCTCTAAAGCCGTATGGTACTTAGAATAAAGGAAAACAGTAAAGACATGCAACATGCCAGGCCCATTTCTTTTATACTGAACTATATCTCCTGCAGGGGATGAATCTCTCATTTATTTATCAGAAGTAGTAATCTTATATTGCGCATTAACGTTGTTGCACAACTCGTATTTCAACAAGCTCAAGAGTCAGAAAGGGATCCTGTCAGTATTTATGAAAACATTTTAGTTAATGCTGCCTTTTTTTGTCAGCTATAAATTAGGGTTTTTTTTCTTTGAAATGTATCACAGGAGTGTTTTGTAGGGTTTTTTTCAGTAGAATAGGAACACCACACTTGTCTATCTCAAAATACAAATTCTTGTATATTGTAACTAAAAGCCTGTTTTTGTTTTTGCTGTGATTTCTAAAATAAAACGTTTCCAAAAATAGATGATGTATTTGTTTTTCTTTTTTTTTTTTTTAAAAAAAAAGCACAATATTTTATAAAATGACAAACATTCAAAAATGTACTCAAAAACCTTCAATTTATTCCCAAATGATGTTAGACACATTATTTCATACAGCTGATTGGAACATAAATATGGTACTCAAACAATTATCTGAAATCAAGCAGAAGCAACAATTAGATATTCTCCAACTGACATTCTCCCTTTATAAATAAAACTATTTAACAATCTGGTCCCACATCAGTACTAGAGTTTGTACAAAGGAGTGTACATCCCCAAGCAGTAGTATATCGTACTACGGTACCGTGCTGTCCCGTACACCCATATTGTCGACAGCAGAGCCACATCATCTGCTTCTGGACACATTTCTACAAAGTGGCTCTGAGGTTTGCATCGGGATTCCAGCTGTGCCGCTTCTTTCTTCTTCATAAACGTCTTATAAACCGTCACCAAACCACGGCTGAAGTTTTCAGAGGGGTGGAGTCCACTTCTTACTGGTTCTGTTCAGCCATCTCTCGGGCCTCTCTCACGAGGTCCATCAGGGTGGAGAACATGGAGATGTCACTTGACTGAAGGCCCATTTTCTGGATCTGAGAGACACAACAGTGGCGAGTGGCAGCACATACTTCACATTCACTACATGTCTCATGTTTGTTTCTGCACTCAGAAGGCACGTACCTGTTCTCCCAAGTATTCCACATCCAGTGCCAACTGAAGACGAATCTTTCCGTCGTCTGTTGGTCCTCCATTTGCTCCTGCGATGGTCGCCGCCGTTGCACCTTTTCTGGCTTGTTTCAGACGCTTCAGGCTCTCCTCCATCTTTCTCACTGAGCTCAGGACCTCTGAGATGGTTTCATAATACCTGAGGGCAAGGTGGAAAACAGGAAGCTGAAGCTTTCACATAGAAATAAAGGATAATCTTTCCTTTGTAATGCTAAACAGAAAAGCTCATTTGAGGCACAGAACATGTTTTGTGATTTTTTTGTGTGTTTGAGTGTGTAATTTAAATTTACTTCTGTGTGCAATCACACAACACGACTCGCAGCCATTCTTGCGCTGTTTGGGGAGTAACCAGTCCTGTTGAGTCTGACAACAACTGATGTAATGGCCTCAGTGCATTATCCATGTATGCTGATGCACGCACTGGCAGATCCTTCAAAGCAGAAGAAATCACATATTAAGAACACAAGTATGTGGATGTTACTGCCGAATATTTACTTATGGCATGTTTTTTTCTTTTAAGAATTTCTCTTCATGATAGATGTGAAGGGCAACTGAAATCCTTATCCAACATATCGTTATTTAGATGACAACAGGTGGGGGACCAACTCTAAATACAGAGATATGCAGTCATGATCAATATTACCCTTGTTTTTGACAAAATGAAGAAAAATATCTCTAAAGTTTCAATTAAGTGCCAGCAAAAGCTTATTCTTAGTGAGTCATTATCATGTTTTGTCCTTTATAAACTTCCCTGGATTACTACACAGGTGACATAGTCCTCATTCAATTTTTAGATGATTTTTGGAGATTAAAAAATGAGACATTTTTGATGTGAATGAATCAGGAGATCAACTGGGTATTGTGCTTTCATTTGGGGTTATTTGATCATAATATTGTTATTGAATTGATATATTTTTCATAATTGATTACAAAGATGACCGGCTACTAATCTGACAATAAACAAACATTGCAGATACCTGCCATAAAAATAACATTATAAAATATACTAGAAACACATCTGCTTACTTTATTGGTCCTGCGATAAAGTCGTGGAACCTCAGAAGCACTTTTCAGGAACCGGCAGCAGCGTTCAGTCAGATGCTGCGTCATCCTGGTGTTCAGGGAGGGAATGCTGCTCGACAGGCAGGTCTTTGAGTCTGCAAGAGCATCTGTCAAAAGAGGGTGCTCATGAATGAGGCTCCTTGGCTTTCAGGAGCTTAAGAAGGACATTGGTAACAATAAGTGAAACATTTTTCTGTGCAGTATCATTAAGATCTGTACCATTTCTAAACGTCATACAACCGTGGCATTTATGACTGCATTAACAATGTATCCATAACCACAGAGTTACAACATCAATAATTTACAACATCAATAATTATTTTCTTCCTTCTTTACTGACAAATAACTGGATAATATCAAGAAAACGGAAGTAAGGAAGTAAAAACCTAAAGTAGTTACAGCGCATACTTATTGGACAGCTTACCCTCCACGACAACAAAGTTTTTGAATCCAATAGCTTCTAACCGCTGCCGGATCACTTCCAACAGTTCAGGGATCTAAGAGACAGATTAAAGTCAGTGTGAAAAAAGGATACAGAGAAAAGGATAAAAATAATCTGAGCTGTGTTAGCTTAAATAGTAATCAAAGTTGGACATTTCTCAGTATACAGTGTATAATGTGAAAAAGAAAGTACACTTTTCAATTTTGACATTATGAAAAAGAAAATCAGGTCCTTATCAGATCTAAAAATGAGGTAAATATAATCTCAGACGAACAACAATGTTACAACATGTTACACCAAGTCATTATACATTTTTAACAAAACCAAGTCAAAATGCAGAAACAGTGAAATAAGTGCAGCCTGTAGAACCACCTTTAGCAGCAAAAACTGTTTTCTTTATAAACAATGCTTCAGTTCCTTTTCTTTTTCTTAAGGCCACAGCTTTCAGTTGGGTTGAGGTCTGAACTATGAATGGGACATTGAAACACCTTGATTTTCTTTGTAATCCGCTGTAATTGCTGCTGTGCTCATGTTGTGCTGTGTGATCATTGTCCTGTTGCATGATCTAATTTTGGCCAAACACGAGCTGTCAGACTGATGGCCTCACATTTGACTTAAAGATACTTTGAAATCTCTCTTGGTCGAGTCAGTGACTGCAAGGTGCCCAGGCCCCGTGGTAGCAGAACAAACCCAAACCCCTCTATGACTCTTTGACATATTTTTCGTCTCTTAGTTTGTTTAAATCCAACATTGCAGGCAAAAATCGTGCTGATATGTTCTTTTTAGAGAGTATTGCTCTTAGCAACCCTTTCAAGCAAACCATATATGTCAGCACAATTTCTCAAACTGTCATAACACAATAACTGAAGTGTGTAGAGGCTGAGCTGTAGCTTGTTTTTCTTTTTTTGTCTGTAATCATCGGTGAAGAATCTCCCCGTATAGAAGATGCACATCGTTCCAACCTATCCCAGCAGCAGAAACATTTTCTTCTTGAAGATCATTCTTGACATCTTTTATCCTTTATGTTGACAGCCACCCAAATGCTCCAGACCAGATTCATTAAATGCCAGCTTTCATTACTTCACTAATTACTATGGAAACGGTGGTGGATTTAATTTTTCATACACAATTCTGCCATTTGGCCATTTGTTGTTAAATAGTAACCCAGTGTTGTATTTTATGTGTTGCTTTTTTTCCAGGTAAGTGGCTGATAACTTAATTTTTTATGATGTTTTGAAACATAAAATCTTAGAATTGACAGAGAATGAAACCCGCCACCCCCGACCGTATGTATGCAGTTTGTTTGTGTACCTGTTCCTGCAGCTTCTGAATATCAGCTGCAATGTAAACCAGCTGTTTGGTGGACAAAGAGGCTGGGCTCCCACTCTCGCTGCCACCCTCATCCAGTGACGTCCGGCTGGATGTTGATGAGGCCGAACTCGGCAGAGGCCTGACGGGCTCCTTTGGCACCTCAGAGGATGGACTTTTCGTCAAAACCTGTGCAAACGGTAATTAAAATGAGGAACAAGGACTGGCGACTGCAACTGCAATTTTCGGTAGTTTGTCGATGCAAGATTGGGTCAGCTCAAGGGATGCAGCACTTTGCTGTGACTGGTGGCTATTTCTGCTGCTTAAAAAAAACAGCTGATCCAATCTTACTCTATCCGTATATATACAATATATTGGATTGTTTTTTTGGCTCCTTGTTTTATGTTAATTCACCTCATCAAGAAACTTGGCATATCGCGAGTACAGTTGGAGTGTCAGCTTCCAAAAGCGATGGGCCAGAGGTGGCAGATACACTCCGTCTGACCAGCCCCTCACCAAACAAGACCACAAAACCTCAGATGCCTGCAGGTGGTATGTGCTTCCACCTAGAGAGAAATAGACACAGAGTTATTGTAGGTACTTTTTTTCTATAAAATGGTAAACGATTTTTAATGAAGCGTATATTTGTTGCATAAATGTGTACCTGATGCTGCCTCTAATCCATCACTTATGGCATTCTCCATGCGTCCAGCTATTTCCTTGTACCTGAAATTTGCAGTGAAGCAAAGACGGGACAAAAACATTTCCAGTATCAGCTGATAACAGAAGTTCTCATCCACATGTGCAGTGGAAATTTTCGACTGTCAAGAAAGAACTGTGAGGGTTAATATTGTGAAATGAGGACACAAACCTAATCTTTGCTTTGACGTGCAATGATGAATCTGCATGTTGTGTACTTTATAGTGTCTGTTTACCTGTGGGGGCTGTTGAAGGCTCACAATCAGCAGGCAAATTCTGTACTTTTTCACACGAATCAATAACTCTTCATTCAAGTCCTAGCGGCATGTTTATGAGCTATGTTTATTTATACGCTGACTATTCACATTTTGCTGTGAGTCATCACCCTGCTTGAAACTCCCAACCATAAGCTATTTCACAGATTCCTGTAAAATTGGACTTTTGTTCAAGTTGGGAGCTTCTGCCAGCTTGTCTGTATCTGCCCAAAATGCTGACAGACTGCTATTTCAGTCCAATCATGTATCTTCTTTGAAACCTGTGCTGAAACTCCACTTGCATTGACCAGTGGCTCTATCTATTAAAAACTCAATGGTTGCACGATTACATTTTATTCTAAGCAAAAATATCTATGAGTAAAGAAAATATTTAACATCTATAGCACATTTAAGGAACAATAGAAACATGACACTTTAGGTGTGTATAATGTATTGGGTATTTGATTGTCTGTAGTACATAAAATGTAAAGCTTATTAATGAAATATTTACCGTAGCTGAAAGTAGACGGGCAGGTTCCATTTGTTGTGAAAGCTTGTATAAGAGGGGTGAACTCTCAGTCTCTTCACGCTGGCCTGCGAGCTGCATTGACGCTCAAATCGCCGCACAAACTCCATACTCACGCTGTAACGCTAGAGGACAGCAGAAAACACACACCTCAGTGAAAGTGCACAATCACACACTGACATATCTGATGATGGATGATATGTCATACAGCAACACTCCAGCTGTACCTCATAGAATATATCAGGGTTTCCAGGGTTGAAGATGTAGGCCAGCCTTTCTTCGATTCCTTTGATCATCTCTGGCCACACAGAGTTTACCAGGAAATCGTAACCTGGCACTGTGTCAGCTTTTTCACTGCAAAAAAAGAGAGAAATGAAAATCTAGCCATCATTAACTTCCGCTTAACTGTGGTCAGGTCGCAGGTGCAGCCTCCTGAGCAGAGAGGCCTACATCTCCCTCTCCTTATTTATCTCCTCCAGCTCTGCCAGGAGGACAACAAGGCCTGTCCAGCCCAGCGGAAAACTATAATTTCTCCACCGTGTCCTGGGACTCCCTCTGGAGTCTGGACCTCTCCAAAGAAGTGTCTAGAACAAACCAGCAGCATCTCTACTCTTAAACCCTCTCAATAATAAAGTTCTCACACTGTCTTTAAGTGAAAGTCCAGCCACCATGTGGAGAATATTCATTTCAGATGCTTTTGTTAGCAATCTCAAAAATCACTTATCACTTCAATCATGATATTTTTTTCAATTGATTATTTTGTACAGGTGCATTCTGGGGGTTTTATTTCTGGAAAAAAATAATTACACTCTTCATGACTGAAAAACAAAAAAAATCTATTGAGTAAATATTGCATAAAACTATATAACATTTTAACAACATAAATGTATATACAGTAAATCATGTCAATTTTAAATTAAAACTGTGTTCAGACAATCACTCAAAATGATCAGTATTCTCAACACAACAAAACAGATGAAAGTTTTTTTAACAGAAAACGATTCAGAGGTAAAAAAAAAACAAAACTAACTTGACTGAATGATTTGAATGAATCTGCATTGGTACCTGGATATGGCTCCTCCTGTCACCCCTCTGAGCAGTCTGCAGTGGTGAGGAACAAACTCCAACAGTCTGGAGTACATCATCTGGAGACCACTAGGGTTAGACTTCACAACTTCTTCAACTATCACCTGAAATGAGCAGGACAAATTAGTATTTTGTTGGAATTCTATATCAGCTTTTCATTCATTAATCACCCACAAACATATTACCAACTATAAACTGTTAGGTAAAACCAAACTATTTAGTCTAAAAATAAGCAGAAATCCCTTTGAATCTACAATTGTCATTTACCTGGTCCATGTATGGTTTGACCAGCACTTGTCCCACCAAAGCTTCAGCATCTCGAGTTTTGTCTATGGTGGCGTACGTCCTCAGGCAGTGGCGCACCATGTCCACGTTGGACGTCTGGAGACCCTCAATCAACAAGCCCTCAAGAGACTGTTGCAACATGGAGGTAATCCCTGCAATGCGCTGTCGGAGGACATCAAATGCAGTCAAGTATTACATATATCAAAGATACTTCATTCATACCAGTATAGATGGTGGTACTTATGTTATTTTTAGTTTCAGTCAGTATCATTAACAGTAATGCACAGAAACTGCTCATCTTTTATTAATTAATGTATTAACTTCTTTAATTATCAGCTGCCCATCCCTCTCTCTGATCCATTAACACTTACAGGCCTGACTTTGTCCAGCAGCGGCATGCCTTTGCTTTGTACAGCATGAAACTGCAACTGGTTAAACTCTGTAGCAATCCTCTCCAGAATCTGACCCGCTAACAAGGGACTGCACATATACATGGGAAGATCAGTTACACATACAGATATAAAGAAAGACAAAATTAAAATGTTTCATATGCATAATTAAACTTGAGTACATTTAAATCTCTGACGTACTCAATCACTTATTTGCCAGCATACAAACCTTGAAATCAGCATTTTAAGGAGTTGTAAGACAAGTGCATATCAAAAATTGATGGAAACATTTTAAAATATCTTATGTCTGGTTGTAATAATAAAATAATTTGATCTTTTCATCAAACTAACCGATACCAAATATTAAATCAAATCCTCACCTGCTGATTTCCAGAGAACTGGATTCTTTTGAGGTCTGTGAGTGGAGGATTTTCTCAATCTTCTCCACTGAGCGCACCACCTGAATTAGCCTCAATACACACACCTGATAAATGATAATCAAAGCAAAATCATTTATAGACATTATCCATCAAACTAGGGCGGCTGCGTGCCATTTTCTTCATGAAACGCAGTACAATAACTGAAAAACATGTTTCAAGCACAAACTACACTATAATCAAAATATAAAGTCAGACATGGAGAAAAGGGGCCAAACCTTTTTCTTCTGAAGATCCTCCTGTTTTGACAGTCGGTTGTCAATAGCTTGAATCACTTCACTCACACAGGAACGCAAACTCTGAAATAAAAAACAGTCAGAGGCAGGAACTGATCAAAGCTAAAAGTATAATTATTCAGGACACATACCATAACCTCCTCCCGTAACTGCCCTAATGGTACAGAAAGCTGATTGAGGGCCTTGTCCATCCCCACCTGAGAAGAAAAAGCAGAGATTGCGTTAGAAGCAGTCCCCCATCACATGGATTCACTTTAAGAGAGAGAAACTGTGGGAGAGGATATCAACACATATGGGATTTTAAAACTGATATAGCTAGTGATACTGCACACAGACCTCCCAAATCATTCAAAAAAAGTTTAAAATACTGTGTAATAAATCTGTAACAAATCAGTTTAACAGGACTTGACTTTAATGAGCAAAATCTGTTTTAGAAACTGGTTGAAATTAATTTAGTTGATTCCAGGTGTTTTGTGGCAGTCTTTCCTACTAATACTACTCATTTAGCAGACGCTTTTATCCAATGCGACTTACATCTGAAAGAAAAAGCTAAAAGATTCATATGACAGTCTTCTAAGCAAAAGCTGAACACAACATGTGTGACTTAACAATAATTGTAAATCATTCCCCATATGAAGGAGGGTATCGGCCAGGGCCCAGTAATAGGTTGTCTGTACTTTTTGTCACCTCAGACATGTGAGCTGAACACTGATCTTACTCTTTCAGTTGCAAATTCTTTTAGTCGGACACGAATGTGTGTGACACACACCATCTTCTGACTCTGATGAAGGCGAAAGGAATTGCCGAAACATGTCACGTATCTAAAAAACCTAAAAATTCTTGTCCGACAAAAAGAATAAGCGAATTAAATTGTAAAGCCATAGACAAAATGAACTTTGGTAAATCACAGATCCTACTCTGTCAGCTGAAAGCTGATGAACCAGTAAGAACAACTAACCAGGTTGGTGGAGAGGTTAACAAAGTCTGCATAGTCCTTGTTGATGAGCTCCACCATGGCTGTTTTGAGCAGCTTGTAGTACAGTTCCAGGTCTTCTCTCATCTCCTCCAACTGGACCTGCTTTCGACACTCAGCCACAAACTGATCAACATCAAAGTCATCCTGTAGACAAAGAAATAAAAAGCTGAAATGCACTGCCTTGTCACCAAGAATACACTAACACTCAAAAGCATCTTTGACACATGCAAAGAAAAGTGGACATACTTTCTGGTACAACAACTCATTTGGAATTTTTCCTGAAAAGCCACTGCTTCTTGTGAGTGTTCTTAGTACATGATAGAGTAAACAAATAACTCTGAAAATATGTGTTGTTTATTTTACAAATTTTAGTGCTTAGCAGTGTTTCAAAATAACTGTTAAAGTACTTGTTATTATGAGTGTTTCATATTTCTATCATCCATTCAGGCCATCAGAAGGGAGAAAACCTGCTACTGTGTATTTTCATATCATTGTATTCCACAGTGAAAATGGACAAAACTCAGCAAATGATGGGATTGTAGCCAACTTCCTAGGGTGTGGACAGAAGAGGAAAAGAAACCCTAGACCAATCAACAGGATAGTTCAGATGGTAAATGCAAAGACACAGAAAACACACAAAGACATTCAAGGTAAACTCCAATGTCAATGTACGCCAAAGCACCAAAACTGGACTGAGAAGAAATGTGGCCCAAATAAAAATACCCAAGAAAACTCCAGTATTAAATGCATAACATTAAAAAACCTGACTGAAGTTTCTAGGAGAATGTCCTTCAAATTGATGAGACAAAGCTGGAGCTTTCTGGCAAGTCATGTCCGCTCTACGTTCACGGATGGGAAAATTAAGCTTTTGAAGACATTAATATCACATCTACTGTAGAACATGAAGGACCTTGATTATATTTTGTTTCCTGTAGTTAACAAGGGCAGCCTTTAATGCATATTTCACATCTATCAAAGCATCCTGGAGCCAAGCATAAGGAAGCTCAGCCTCTAATGCTTGTCAAAAGTCATCCAACAGGACAGTCACATAACTCCAACCAAATAACTGAGAAGTCGACCCTCAAACATCTGCAGCAGCTGTTTAGTCACATTTAAATTATTCAGAGTAACAACATTGTCCAGGTCTGTACTCATTTCTGCAGCCATTTGTTAATACGACATGTATTTCTTCCACAATATAAGCAGCCTTTTGCACAATGCACATGATATATGTGAATAAAAGACGTTTATTCTCTGACTGGAGTTAAAAGAAACAGAAATGTAACAGCTAGCTAATAACGTCTATGTGCAGCAAGCTTGACGCTAAAGGAAGCCCTTTAAAAGATGCAGTATTAAATCATTTTCACCTTCATAAAAACATCCTTGTCGAAGCAAAGAGAATCTGGTCCTTTTGGTAGATTCATTGTGAATTGTCGGATTATCATAAGCAGCTATTGACAAAGTTTGACACACAAGTCAGGAGTTAGCTGGTGGTTGTAGCTGCACTTCCGCAAACATGGCAAAGCACCAACGAAGAAGAGTCTGGGCGCTGGAGGACTCAAGTGCGCCTCCACAAACACGAGCTGGTGTTTCCATATATCATCCCGAAATTATCTTCAGAAGAGGTCAACAGTACACAAAAACGTGTAATCTGTAAAATAATTTAAGATTGTTCTGACATCTAGAAATTCTGCTGGATTTGTGTCTTCTCTACCTCTGACAGCAGGAATTCTTGTGTAAGTACAACAAATACCCTACAGGACATGATGGGGCTCTTATCATGTTTTATTGTAAGCAACAAAAACCAACATAAATATTGATTTGGTTGCTGGCAGCATGACACAAATCAAAAGGATAATGCAACTGAAAAAAAGAAAGAAAGATGAGTGAAACAGTGGGGGGAAAGAGGAAAAGCAGATTGTAGCAGTTTCACGGAATCAAAAAGAAAGGGGGATAAATAAGATGCAGGGTAAAAAAAAGAGGAGAGAAGAGGGGTGGCCACATTCATACAATGAATGTAGTAACACACTGTTTAAAATAGAAAAACACAATACAGGCAGATGTGATAATTGTGAAAGGAGTCATTTAGTCCCTGTAAAAAGCCATTGTCCCTGTGATCGGCTTTAAAAACTAAGAATATACTGTTTGCCGAAAACACTAAGGAATATATATGATTCAAATTGTTTTAGATGGTGAACATCCAATCCTCTATGGCCCTCAGCCTGAGAGGTGATTAACCTAGCTCCCCTTCAAAGTTCTTCCCTGTCTCTTCAAAGTAAGAGAGCTGTGACTACTGATTATGACTCGTAAAAAAGAAAGAAAGAAATGATTTAATCCTAAACTCCATTTATTGAGAATTTGGACCACCGTACTTACAGGAAATGGTTGTCTGTGGTTGAGTATTTTTCACTGTAAATAAGTTAACAAGTATAAAAATAAAAATATATAAGGAAACAAAGTAGAGGGTGGATTAGCAAAACAAAGTCACATGGAGGCAATATAGATACACACATTCCTTTAAGTACTGTATGTCTGAGCTGACAGTAATTTGGGAAAGTTTTAGAAGAGTGATAAAGGGAGCAGATGCTGAAATAAGGGATAGGTTTTTGTAACCTATAGCTATTCATTAATGATAAATATTGGTAGGAGAGAAGTCATTTGTAATTGTATGCAGTTGGACACTCATACTTAAATAGCAAACCCACAATAATAGAAAAAAAACACCTAGACTGCATGCATACACTACAAGTTATGAAGATAATTAATCGATTGTCTAATGTGCAGAGGTGGGTAGTAACGAGTTACATTTACTCCGTTACATTTACTAGAGTAAGTTTTGGGAAATCTTGTACTTTTAGGAGTAGTTTTGAATCACTATACTTTTTACTTTTACTTGAGTAGATTTGTGAAGAAGAAACTGTTACTCTTACTCCGCTACATTAGGCTACGTTAAGCTGTTACTTTTCTTTTATCCCTTTTATCCGCGTACGCGTCAATCGCATGACATCACCGGGTGATTCTTTGGGAAACATGTTTGTTTTTGCATGTTTTGTCACATTTACACAGACTCAAACACACACAGAGTTTCTATGAGTTCATGGGCTTGTTCTAGTTCTGCCTGGTTAAAAGAAAAGTACAAAGGCTTGAAATGTTGTGCTACTTGTGCTTAATTAATTTTTTTATTCTGTTATTTTATTTATTTTATTATTTATTAAACTACTTGAATTTACTTTAAGATTATTTTAATTTAAGCTATTTCTTATTTTTTATTACTTTTAATTTATTTTATTATTTTATTGATTTAATCTGCCTGAAGATGATTATTTTGTACTTTTGTCTGTTTGAATGGTTGTGTTACTCAGTACTTGAGTAGTTTTTTCACCAAGTACTTTTTTACTTTTACTCAAGTCATTATTTGGATGACTACTTTTTACTTCTACTTGAGTCATATTATTCTGAAGTAACAGTACTTTTACTTGAGTACAATTTTTGGCTAGTTCTACCCAGCTCTGCTAATGTGTAATTTAGAAGACTAGAATTTATAGAACAAACTGAGGAGGATGGAGTGCAAGAAATACATATTAATACAGCTGTGATCGCTGCAAGGGGAAGGGAAAAAATAACATTTTATGTGGGAGAGACTATAATCTGTAAGAAAATCGAAACGACACCCTCCAGTGGAGTTGGTGGCGGTAATGCCCAATGTCGTTGCTTGCAAGCCGCCGTGAACCAACGGGAAGACGTAGAAGAAGAGGAAGCGGAAGCGGAAGTAGAAGTAGAAGAAGAGCTTGGTTTTGGTATTTTGTTATTGATCTGTAGTTACTGCGAAGTACAGAATGTTATTGTGTGGCTCTATTAAAACTTCCCGGTAACATTTTGACTCCTAAATTGGGATTACACTAAGTTGTGATCATATTGAACGCCAGCTCCATCCGAGATAAGCTTTAGGGAGAGCGAGCCGGAGTGTGCCCGAGCCCTGCGTCGGCCGGGCCGCCATCGTGGTGAGGTAAACGGGGCAGTGCATGAGCCACCACCACGGCAGCAACATGCCCACTTCTTGTGCTTCTTTTTGTTGTAAAAATAGACGAACCATTGAATCCAGAAACGAGGGGATAACTTTTCACAGGTAAAATACTTTTTATTGTACATAAGTTATATTAAGGTATGTAAAGATGCTTTAGAACTATACTGAATATACTCATTTTTAATACAAAACATTGATGTTGGTGACTTTATAGACTGATTTGACTATTCCATTACATCACACAGAGCTACTTTTGAGATGGTTTTGCTTTTGTTTTTTGTCTTTATAGGTTCCCTAAGGATGCTGGTCTTAGGAAAGCCTGGATCCGTGCTATTAGACGGATTAATTTTGTGCCCTCTAGATCCACGTCTCTCTGTAGCAGTCATTTTGAAGTCTCTGATTTTGACAGAACTGGACAAACTGTTAGACTAAGGGAAGGTGCAGTCCCTTCAATTTTTCCAGAATTCCCAGATCATCTGAAGAAGGTTAGTGTGACGTCAAAGCTGCATCACATATTTATGCTCAACTTCACTTTAAGACATTTTATAGTACAAATTTGTTCCTAACTTCTTAGGTCCCCAAAAAAGCCAGATTGACTAAGACTTCATTACGTGCTGCTGGGAAAATTAAGGATCCTGTACCTGTTTGTACACCACCTGCTAAACCCACTGCTGGAGCACTTGCTAGACCACTTTCTACAACATTTCCTACAACATTTCCAACAACACGTCCTACAACACCTGATGCACCACTGAAACCATCAGAGTGGGTAAGTGCAGCAAAGGAGTTTTATCATCAGAACTACCATAATGTAGAGTTTGGCTGCATAGTGTTGACCCAACAAGTGTTTTTATTTTTCATATAGGATCATCATTACGCACTTGACCCTAATCAGGTCAAAAGTAAGTTGTGTCAAGCTCAAGCAAGAGTTCAGGAACTGGAAAGGCAACTGAGGAATGCCAAGTACCGAGAACGAAAACACAGAGAAACCGTAAAGGCCCTTCTGGATGGTTTACAAGGAAAAAAAAGTTTTTCAGAACTTTTCCAGCTTAGCTACTCTGGTAAGTTTTCCATGCTGTAAGTATAAACAGTGGGTTTTATTTCACACTGGCAAAGGCAGTAAAGAACAAAACACAGTACAGCATACTTAACAGCTGCTTGATCCACAGCAAAATTGAATAAGATAATCAACAGCGGTTTTGTTGTACTGTGGTTCTTCTACTACCGATCATTTATAAATGCGGTAACAAGTCACCAAAAAACACTAATCATTAATCTACCATAAAAATAATTTGTACCAATATTTTATCAACATTTTGAGATGTGTATCCAAAAATGATTTGACTGGTGACTTGGAATAAAGATATATTTTTTTGTGTGTTCCAGGTGAGTGACATATCATTTGACACCAGTAATAAATAAAATCCGAGCACTAAAGGTTTCAAGGCACCATTTGTGATAATTCATCTGGATGGAGTACGCAGAGTTCTTGAAAGGAGCCTGGCTGCGCTTGTCTCTGCTGGCCGTGCATAATGGGACATTTCTGTATCGCTCAGGAAGACTTTCAGCGGGTTTATCCTCACTGATGTCAATGCTTCTCTTAAGCCCCAGGAATCTAAAAAGTGGTTATGTTTTCTTCCACTTTAATGTGTTCACACTGAATGTCTATGTCACATTGAATATCAAACAGCTGTTTATTCATGTTCGATCATTATGCTAAAATGATGACATAATGACTTGGTTTAAAAAAAAAAAAAAAACAGAAGGAGAAAGTATCGGACACCCTCAATCCAATAACCAAGAGGTTTATGAGGAGACTAGGCTGTGTCCTGTTTGGTGTCGTGCCAGTACACTTCTGAATCAATTCAACACACCGCTTTGTTTTTGGGACAATACAGACTGAAATTGGACGCAGTTAAAAACCATGTGTCTTCCAAGTGTGTGCTGTGAAAGTTGTCCAGGGAAAGTCGACCCCCAGCTACGATAAAGGTAGTTAAGAGCACCAAGACGACACAGATGAAGAAGATGGACATACCGAGGAATTTGACTTTTTACCTTCAATGTCAAACGTTAACAACAATAGTTTAGCCTACTTACCAGTCTGGGAGAAACAATGTCAGCTAAGCTTCATAGATTCAATTATTTTATTTAAGAAGAGCTGTCTGTTTCAGGGGGGAAGCAGCACCAATTTGACCCTTGTTTTGCTTCTTTTCTTCTTCAATGGATACAGATAATTATGATGATGATATTGATAGTGGTGGTGTCCATTTTCTCTTGGACTGCCATAGTTATTGTGGCTTATCCTTTCTGTAGCTTGAATTGAGTTTAATAATCTGCAGTCAAACAAGTCTCCAAACCACATTTTGTCAACAAAACACGTGGACCACATGCAAGGGGACAAATGACGTATTTGAAAATGGCCGAGGGACAATGCTGTGGTGCAGTTGACCCCATGAATTGCTCAGAGCATTAAAAACAATAAAAAATAAACTGAATATATAATTCGTGGGGAAAAGGTTACCTGCTTGAATTGTGTTACAGTGCAACTTTGTTTTGCTCAGCCTTTACAGTGTCACCTCCTTACTTTCCAGGATCCCTTTCCTGTTGAGGACACAAGCCCAGGTCTTGCTCTCTCCGTGACTCGTGTGAATGGGGGATTATCCCAACAACTCCAGATAACATGCTAACATAACTGTCAGCAGTTGGAAATGTGAAGATGCTTCAGTGAAACATATTTGAGTGTTTTGCAATTGATGATCAAGTCTTGAAGGGTCACCAATTTGTCCCTGACAGTCTACAGGACTCGGTTACAGTCTAACACAGCCTAAATCTGGAATAGTCTTTTCAATATGGTTGGGGTGCATATATACATACTTAGCTGGCATAAATTCTTCTTCATTTGAATGTTCAGATAGACCAAACACTTGAGTTATTTATGTCACCTGCAGTGGGAAGAAAACAATCATAATGTCAAAGTTGATTTTTAAATATTTTAGAATATTAATTTTTACATATAGTGGCATGAAGCTACAATTTTTTCCTTTCATTATTTTCTTATGGCTTTGGTGTTCTGCATTCAGTGAAGTTATCTTTCTTTTTTCTACTTTTGCAGTAGCAAAATCTTTTTTTTAAATTCATTGCTAAATGTGGACTTTTGTTCTCACTCATTTTTCTTAATTATACAGTCCCAGTTGGGCTCATTTTTTCTGTACAGGATAAAACAACTGTTTTGTTTTGTGATAAATTTGTCAAATTGGAAGGAAATAAACACCTCATTTCCCTCACTGAATAATGTGGAAATTCCATTTATTAGATAACAAACACGGATCAACTGTAGCATGAACACCGATTTGTGCGGTTAGTAACTACATTCATCTGGTTATGATATAAGAAATCCTGCATCCTGCATTCACATTTAACACTTGCTACTCAAAATTTTTTGTGTCTGAGAAGTTCACATGTTTAAACTGTTTAGGTACCAATCTGGTGTCGGAAATCCTATACATGGAGAAGCATTTTATTCACTACTTATCAATGTAATGGTAAGCCATATGGTCCAGTCTGGCTTAGGTTTAGTAGATGTGTTAGGTCTATGACCCTATTATTGAAACTCAGGACTCATCACTTTCGCTTTGTAATATTTCAGCAGCCTCCACAAGTTGAAAGAGTTAAAACAGTTGAGACAATCATCCAGTTGACATTGGATGATTGTGGCTTCTTGGGACAGTAATCAACTGTATTCATAAACGTAATACATGCTGAAAGAGCTGGTTGTAGGGTGTGGGCTCTACAGGCTTTGCTTGCTTTATTGTGCAGAATTTCCTTGTTTTCCCCATGCTTGGCTGCAGGTACTCCGGCTTCCCTCCACAGCCTTATGTGGCCTGCAATGAACTGGCGACCTATCCAAGGTGTTACCCTCCGGCAGATCCCTGTGACCCTGAACTGATATCATAATTGATATTTTTGCTATGTGTACTAGTGTGAATTGGTGCATGTGCTTGATTGGCTGTGTATATATAATATAGTCGATTCTTATCACCAGCTTTTCAATTGTTTTATCTCCACAATAAATTATGAAAATCAGTGTGTTATCATTTAAGGCACAATATATTATTTAGAAAAATATTGTCAATGACCAGATCACCTTTTTCTTGGCAAATCATTGCAGAAAGTCCATTGTGTTCCTATACGTTTTTATATTACTTTACAAAGAAATATAAATGTAAACTTAGCAATATACAGATGAGTAACTAAAATAATATGACATTTGATGAGCTTCAATAATAAAGGAGCACCGAAAGCACCGAAACAATATTGTTTTTGATTTGATTTATTTTGTACATGTAAAAAACAACAATTCAAGCGAAGATAAGAAAACAAAACAAAACAACAAAACAAAGAATTTCATACTTTAACACTTGATATCTTAATTTACATGTGCAAGACTGCCTGTTGCTTTCTGTTCCTTTTGCCGGTATAAACTGGGTAAAAGAGCCTTTGTTTATTCTGCTCCTTCAGCCTGGAACAC